>NW_026862923.1:0-57500 GCF_026571515.1 Ruditapes philippinarum | reverse complement strand
TTATTGCTCTTTGTTCATTTTTACACTTTGACTTTTACCCGGGACATAACTCTGATATCATCAGGAAACTTTATAGATAGATAGATCTCATTGAATAGAATTGCAGTGCAAAAAAACATAACTCCGCTTTGCCTAATTTTGGAGTTTTTGCCCTTTGTTCATTTTTTTTATACTTTCCCGTGTCCAGAACCTTCTCGGGGAGCATCACCCGGTTCTTGTTAAATATCACAAGTATAATTACACTACATCAATATGGCTGTCAGACAGGTCCTGAAACAAAATAAAGGTTCTAAATAGCCCAGGTCACATACAAAAATAGAAGTGTATGCCCTGATTATGAGCTGACAGATAGAGGAATTTTTGTAAAGGGTGGCTTAGCCTGTCTGTTGTGATAACATGTCTAAAAAGTTTAACATGGTACATTTTAGCCACCATAGAATTTTCTTATCTAGAAAAAAATCTAGCTTTTTTTATTTGTACAAAAATATAGAAATAGTACAATGTACAATGTATAATTAGTAAAGTGTTCACTACACATGTATAAATAATGAAACTATTAATAAATGTCGGTACAGCCGCGGTACGGTATTCAGGTCAGGGGTTCGAGTCCATGTCAGGATGCACTTTTTGCTCACCCTGTGACTGACATACATTTGTATAGCCCAGCTAGAAATTAATTCATATTGCTAAGTAACCCTGGGAAATTCAAAGAAATATTTGCATACACAGTAGGTTTATAACTATTCAGTATTTAAACACATAAAATGTGTAAGCGGCCGAATAGCTCAGAGGAACTGACAAGAGGCGCGGAATTGTATTCCGAGTGTCAGGGGTTTGAGTGCGGCCGAATAGCTCAGAGGAACTGACAAGAGGCGCGGAATTGTATTCCGAGTGTCAGGGGTTTGAGTCCCTGCATATCAATATAAATCTGTTAAGAAAAATGGGAAGGAACTGTTTAAAATAATTATCACCCTAAATAGGATTCGGACAGTCTTTGATGAAAAGTCAGAAGGGCGGTGTCTGACGAACGTCATATCGGATATATTGGTACGCATATAAACACCTGTTTGCTGAATTGAATATCAAAAATGTTGCAATTAAATCTTATGCGTATGTAAAATAGGATTAAAACTAATCTTCGGCGTAAAGCATGTAGAAATTGATCAGTATTCACCACGAGGTCACAAACTTTAAAACTTTAATGTAAATATCACAATAATATTTCTTTATATAATATTTCTATTCTTTGACAGGGACACTGAACATCTTTTACATGTTTAAGAAATTTACATAATATATCTATCTAAGATATTCTTTTACTTCTCAATAGTAACAGACGCAAAACATGGTACTTAAACGCTTAGACGAACGCTTAGACGAACGCAGACGCATGCAAAACGTTTCTGGGAATAACAAACGCACACTTTCAGACGCACGATAAATGAAAAACGGTAAACGTTAAACGCTTGTAAACGATGCACGCTTGTAAAAGCGTTTCAACAAACGCACCTTGCACGATATTCGCACGCACCATATACGAAAAACGCACACACGAAAACTTGCGCACGCACGAAAAAACGCTATTTTTGACAACTGAAACGTTCACCCTACTGTACCTACGAAGAAATGAGGCATGAATGAGTGGTACAACATATTTAAAAACGATTCTACGCGTGATGTTGTCGACCGCCAAAGATCTGGACGCCCCAACAGGACAACTTGTTAAATACATGATTTGCCAATATAATATTCGAGAAACGATTCGTAAATTCCCAAAGTTCAAGTTCTGCTTTGACTAGTGGATTCTTAGATAGAAGTTTGTATTGTGTGATGGAGAATATTTCGGAAGGGTTTGATTTCAAGATGCGTATGACCGATTTTCTTGTCCAAAAGTAAGTTGACCCGCTCAACTTAACCCTACGTTACCATAAATGTTGTAGAATGTGCATTAATGCAAATGGTGATTGTTTTTCAACCAGATCATTAGCATAATTCTCCAAAGTAACAGTGCTGAATATTTTATCTAGATACGTTTCCAAATAAAAAATTATGAAACCTCTCCGGATACCTTTCTAACAGCCCTCGTACATGTTATTATATATTGCATAGGAACGTGAGGACATTTTTGATATTGATATCACTCAAATCACTCAACAGACAAAAACAGTTATAGAAGAAAAGTAAGTATCATTGAATGAAATGAAATGTTTGTAATTTTGTTGAGATAAACACTAACACAAAATTATATATCACAGACATAAAAGACAAGAGCCGGTTGAACCGGGTGATGCTCCACGAATAGGTTTTGGACACAGGAAGGTATACCATTGTAGTGTCGGAGTTATGTCACAAAGTTCAAAGTGTAAAACAACCCAAGTGTTGCACTCGACACATTGTCTTGGTGATCATTTCTGTGAAAAAGTTGTAAAATCCAACTTTAAATCACAAAGTTATGGACCGGACACGATTTTTCTGCAAGATCATGCTGTGACATTGACCTTCAAGGTAGAGACCCAAATGATGCTCATGACACGTCAACTCAACATGGCTTTTATTTCTGTGAAATAGTTATAAAATCCGACCTCAAATAATGAAGTTATGGACCGGACACGATTTTGCTGCGAGGCCATACTGTGACCTTGACATTTAAGGTAGCGACCCAAATGTTGCACACGACACGTCTTAAAATGGTGATCATTTATGTAAAACAGGTTTCAAACCCGACTTCAAATAACAAAGTAATGGGCCGGACACAATTTTTCTGCAAGGTCATGCTATGACCTTGACCTTCCAGGTATCGACCCTAATGCTACGCGCGACACGTTGTCTCAATATGGTGATTATTTCTGTGAAATAGTTTTAGAATCCGACCTCAAATAATGAAGTTATGGACCAGACACAATTTTGCTGCGAGGTCATGCTGTGACTCTGACCTTCAAGGTAGCGACCCACATGTTGCACGCGACATGTCGTCTCAATATGGTGAACATTTCTGTGAAATAAGTTTAAAATCTGACTTCAAATAACAAAGTTATGGACCGGGCGAGAATTCGGGAAGTACGTACTGACGGACGGACAACCCGACGACTATATGCTCCTCCAAATTTTTTCGGGGAGCATAAAAAGTTAATTATATATACATAATAATATTACAAGTGGCCCCCTGAGTAGAACCACCGACATTCCCTAGACTATCTAGATAGCTTTCTCAAAGGAAAATAAATCCAAAGTCTATGCCGGGATTAGAACCCACAACGTTGAAGGGAAATGGTTATAAGTCTATGACTAAAACCACTCGGCTACGGACGCCCCTGTTTTTTTGTTTTGTTTTTCATTATCATTTTTTGAAGATACACAATAATATTATTTAGAAAGTAACAATATGTTTTCAGAAAGACATTCATTATTACGGTTATAAATGTCCCATCTCTTACTACTTTCTTAAATTTTTATCAATGTACCTGTAAAGAGTACAACTTTATAGAAAACACTGTTTATTAAAAAACTGTCATTAATGAAGAGAATATTTTACATTCAAAATTGATAAGGTTTTAAAGCATGAAAGTTATGTACTATGTGTACTAACTTATCACAAAATACATACTTAGTTACTTCAGTACTTCATATTTATAAGTTGTAATTGCTGCACTTTGGTTATGCACTTATCGTCTAAGTACATGATAGTAATACACATTTAATCAAGTTCAGAGTTTTCCACATTCTGCTTTGAATTTAGTGATATGTAATGAATTCATAAGTTATGTAATATGTTATAAATACTTACAAAATTATCATAAAATATTATTCTAGTTCATTTTTGTCTCAACGTTTTAAGTTTATTGCATGTGTGTGTGTTTGAATGTTTGGAGTTATTATATTAGTTTCTTTAAGTAATTAATCAGTTTATAAAATTATAAAAATGGGTTTCCTTATTGTTCCTTTCAATGTCTTTAAAATTATAATTAAGAGAGGAGGAAAACAAAATGATTATATATAAATAATATTCCGTTATAACGGTAGAAATTTTCAGAAATCATCTGTTATTCATGAATATATGAGAAATAAGTTATTGTTCAATTAAGTATGTTGGTGTTATTTTTTGTTTAAAATCAAACAGGACAGTATATATTAAATAAAATGCGTTTGCTGTATTTCATATTGCCTCTGTATACAAAAATAATTGTCATAACATGTTTAATGAATAAACTGAAGAACTCGAGGTGGAAATGCAAATTACTGTTTGAATGTAACCATATTAACCCAGAGATATAATGTTGTTTGAACAAATAATTTTTTTTCCAGGATGACTGATTTAAAGAAAACACTTCAGAATCTGGAGTTTAAATCATCAACGAAGCAGATGAAGAATCAAACAAAAGACGATCTTTTGAATGAATTAGTACAGCTCTGTAAGGACGAAGAACGTGCATTGCAAGAATGGCAACGCTATTTTAAAGACAGTGTTTCTTTGTCTAAAGAAAAGACAAAGCAAAGTGAAGAAGCTGAAGATGTGGATATAAAAGGTGACAAAATACAGTTTTTAATTTGACAATACACCGATAAACACTTTCAGAACTAGCAGACGACAGGCTATTCATATCTGTAGAATTTCGAGTAAAGATAACGGATTGCGTATCTCACTGTATAAATCGTATGTAAAATGGTCTGACATATGGTAGGTTTAACAGTTAATTAAAATACTTTGAAGTCCAAAGATGTGTTGAATTTTATACTGTGACGAAGCTAAGATCCAAAGCTTTCTATTAATGTAATACATTTTAAAATCGGACATTTAATCACAACAAACTAGCGGTTTAAAAACAGCTTATTTTGTATTGTTTTAGCATAAGCGATATCGATTTTACTCGAAGATAAGGGAAGCAACTCATATTTTTTCACTTGATATACCTCGGTTATTTAGGTAGATCATATTGAAAGTGTTTATGGGTGTATTATACATGAATTTTAAAACACTTATGAATAAATATGAAATTGATAGAGATAATGAATCGCGCGCAGAACACAAGCCTGTAGCTTAAATATGAATGTTGCTCGTTTCATAAATGATTACCTCGAGTCGTGCCAGTAAACAATTCGACTCCGTCAATGTAAAACTTCCGAAGTTCACAAACGGGCCATTTTTTCAAATACATGCTACAGTTATGGAGAGAATCCTAAAATTTAAACTTGTTTCACTGCGAGATGTAAATTGAATATGAAATATCTGAGGTATGCAAACTTGAACGAAAATTCTAAGTGGAAAAAGGGGTATTTTTCTGTCAAAATGTTTAGTTTAAACATAGTTCATTTCAAATAAGTATACACATTAACAGTTTACAAATAGAACTTTACAACACATGAAATGAATGAAAAGGATCAGAACTGAAAGCTGATGCTTATTAAGGTCTTATCCTAGTTTTTATTTGCTATATATTAACATTGTGTATATGTATGTACATGGATATGCTTGAAAGTACAGCAGTGTTAGCGATTTTCCCTAACTTTACTGAGTACCTGGGACTCAGTGCTAATAGATCTGTTACGTCCCAATTCAAATCGAACGAGTCCTCAATTACAAAAATGTCAATGTTTGCATAACTTCATAAAACAATCAAATTTGTGACTGTTGATGTTCGCGGATACCATTGATAGGTTGGCCCAAAACGAGGCCGAGGACTTGCTCCTAGTCTACGTTTGGGATATAAATCTGCATTGCTAATGAGAAAGGAACAAATGAAAATGAGGTGAAAGTCAAGTTCTTATAATACAATTTATTTAAAGTGAATAGAAAATCATTTTCAAGCAGAGCAAAAAAACTTAAAAAAGAGAATTGACCAATTATCGGGGAAAAAGTGTTTCGTCCCAGGGACTCAACAGCCCTTTTTAGCTCACCTGTCACAAAGTGACAGGGTGAGCTTTTGTGATCGCTTTTCGTCCGGCGTCCGTCCGTCCGTCCGTCCGTAAACTTTTGCTTTAAATGACATCTCCTCATAAACCACTGAGCCAATTTCATCCAAACTTCACAGGAATGTTCCTTTGGTGGTCACCTTTAAAAATTGTTCAAAGAATTTAATTCCATGCAGAACTCTGGTTGCCATGGCAACCAAAAGAAAAAACTTTAAATATCTTCTTTTAAAAAACCATAAGAGCTAGAGCTTAGATATTTGGCATGAAACATCTTCTAGTGAGTGTCTACCAAGTTTGTTCAAATAAAAGCCCTGGGGTCAAAATTGATTTTCCTTATATGTGTATAGCAAAAACTTAAAAATCTTCTTTGGAAAAACCCAAATAGCTAGAGTTTAGATATTAAGCATGAAACATCTTTAAGTAAATATCTACAAAGTTTGTTAAAATAAACGCCCGGGGGTCAAAACTGGCCCTGCCCCAGGGGTGTCATTGTTTTTAACTATATGTGTATAGTAAAAACTTTAAAAATCTTCTTTTAAAAAAGCCAATGAGCTAGAACTTAGATGTTTAGCATGAAACATCTTCTTATGGGTGTCTACCAAGTCTGCTCAAATAAACAAATAAAAGCCCTTGGGTATAAATTGGCCCGGGGGTGGGGGGGGCCTATATACAGGTGAGCGACCTCAGGGCCATCATGGCCCTCTTGTTTTCTTTCCTCCCTGGCAATTTTAGCGAGTAAATTGATATGTTTACTCAGTAAACGCGAACACTGTACAGAATATGTCAAAATATATCATATAGTTACTTTCTCCTGTCTACACGTTGAGGGCATGATGGTGAACACGTGCACTCAGTTTCAAAGCCATATGTCAATGAACTTAAACAATATATGAAGTGTTACACAAACTTAAACGTTAATTCTTAGCCAAAAAAGGGACATCATTCTGTCATAATGCTTGATAGAGTTACCTCCTCCTATCTAAGGTAAGGGCATGATGCCGATTGTGAACAAGTGTGCTATATGTCAATGGACTATGAAATATTTTAGGTGGTACGCAAACTTAAACGTATATTTTAAGTTGAGAAAGGGGCATAATCTGTCAAAATGCTACATAGAACAACCTCTTCCTGTTTACAGATTAGGGGCATGATTGTGAACAAGTGAGCAAAGTTTCTAAGCCGTATGTAAATGGCCTTTGGAAATAGTTGAAGTGGTACACAAGTTTTAACCCATTTCTTCAAATAGACATGTTTTCACGCCCTTTCATCCCCCCTTTTAAGGGTCCTCAAATAGTGAAAAAATGTCCTGTTTTTGGCCCCAAACAGTTGTTTTCATTTAAGACATGTTGTTAAAAAAGTGATAACTTTTTCTGCTCCGCCTCAAGAACATACTCCTGTTGATCTTAAGGTAACGTGAAACCAACGCTGAAAAGCCGTTGACTATCTCAATCCATTGAGAAGTTGCAGCACTTTGAAATCTGTTTTGATGGAAAGAATCAACATAAAATAGTAATTTTAGGATATTGAGATGTTCCTTCGTTGCCATGGTAACAGGTTATTTAAGAGTGAGCATGCCGATACAAAGGCTATGGGCCATTTTACATTTGTACAACTTGTTTATTATCAAATCATTTTTATAGTTTCAAAGCAATGAACTTGTAACAGGAAGCATTTCATTGAAAACAGCCATTTTTTTCACAAATTGCTCATACAGTAATGGGTAAATGTAAATTCTTAAGTCGAAAAAGGGGCACAATTCTGTCAAAATGGTTACCTCCTCTTGTCTAAAGGCTGTGGCATGATTGTGAAAAAGTGTGCAGAGTTTCATACCCATATATCAATGGACTTTGAACATATTTTAGGTGGTATGCACACTCTAACATAAATTCTAAGTCGAAAAAGGGGCATAATTCTGTCAAAATGCTTGATAGAGTTACCTCCTCCTGTCTACCGGTGGGGGCATAATGGTGAACAAGTATGCGAAGGTTCGAAGCCATTTGTTAATGGACTGAAAATATTTGAGGTGGTACAAAAACTTTAACATAAGTGATAATTCCTATGTCGACGCTCAGGTGACTAGAATAGCCCTACTTATTCCATTATTACAGTCGAGCTAAAAAGCTTAAATTTATCAAACATTTATACAAAGTTAAGCATATAAGTGTAAAGTAACTTGCTAAAAAATCTAGATTACATTGTTTGTCGAAATTCATGATATGGAATTTATATTAAAGCGCAAGGTTTGTGATGTCATGGTAAATGTTTCCTCACTCCTTGAAGGATAACCAGGAATTAATATGTTCGACATCATGACAACATGTTGCAAACGCTCAGACGTCAAGGTCAAAATTGGTCGCTGTAAGCCATGATAAAATGTTTTCCTAATTATAGTGTATTGATTGTTGTACCAACAGTCTTCGAAATTAGCGACGGTCCGAGGCCCGAGACCGCTAAATTCCGCGCCGGTCTGGTGAAAATTGCCAGGTCAGTGGTCCGTCGGGCCAGTAGATTTTTCAGCAGTATAAAATATCCTTTAAGAAAAAACTTAAAAAAATACAATCCAGCAAGTGGATTCAATCGACAGATTCATAAAAAATACTTATTATTAGACAATAACAGCGATAAATAATCGGCTGATGATTATCTAGCGTCGGAAACGTCTCGTGTTCGTATATGTTTTATACATGTCCGGTGTTATAGTACTTTTCTCTTACTTTCGCTTCAAAGCGTTCTTTAGTAGAATTATCGATCTGAAATGAATTTTCTTCGTCATTTTGAAGGCGCCAAGCCCGGTGTTAAGCGAAAGGTAGTAAGTGATCCCAACACTAAGAAAAATGAGTATGAAAAAAAGAGAAAAAGAACTTTCCAGCACTCATGGCTCAAAGAATTTCCGTGGCTGACATATGACGAAGCTGTCGGTAAAATGTATTGCACTAATTGTAAATTGAAATCAAACAATGATAATTCGCCATTTGTGAAGGGAAATGAAAATTTTAAAATTGATGTCATAAAGACCCATGCAAGTTCACGACTCCATCTGAAAAATGCAAACGTAATTTCTGCAGAAAAAAACCCTGTATGCCAAAGTCAGGCTGCTGAATGTTTAACAAAGCTGAAAAAGGCAGAATATGACAAGCTTGTTGTGAAATTTAGAACTGTTCACTGTTTAGCCAAGTGTCACCTTAGTTTTAATCTGTACAAAACAATATGCAGGCTTGACCAATCCAAGGGCCTAGATGTTGGCAAAAGTTATTTGAATGACAAATCAGCAGCTAGTTTCATGTCAGCAATTGCACAAGTGGTAAGACAAGATGTTGTGAAAGTTTTGGATCAATCAAAGTATTTCAGTTTTACAATTGATGGTGCTACAGACTTTATGGGTGACGATATTGAAAACATTTATATACGAACATGTACACTTGGTAATATCAAAGACACCTTCTTACATATTGGACCTTCAGAATCTGCATGCAGTCAAGATATTCACAACCACGTCAAGGGAGTTTTTGAGAAGCTAGGTGTCAGCAATGCCCTTAAAGATAAATTAGTTGGATTTACTGCGGACGGAGCATCAAATATGCAAGGTAAGTTAAGTAAATCTTTTAAATGATAGAATATTTTCATTACTTAATTATTCATCCTATTAAATAGGAAACAAATAGTTTTTAACATGTTTTAAATTTAAAATAAAAATTAAGGATTTCACCTTCAAATTCTCATTGCATACTGTAAATACTTTCACAATAGAATGTTACCATAAATATTAAGTTTAACATTGATTTTCCAAAGTCTATTTTTGAATGTTGAAACAATACATATTGTTTTTATGCCACCGCAGCATCTGCGATGCGGTGGCATATAGCGATTCACCTGTGTGTGTGTGTGTGTGTGTGTGTGTTTGTTTGTTTGTGTGTGTGTGTGTTATATAGATTATATAGTGAACTTAAAAGATCTTCTTGTGAAAAACCACTTGTCCAATTTCAACCAAACTTGGCAGGATTGATCCTTGGGTGAAGGGCTCCCAAAGTTGTTCAAAGAATTTCATTCCATGCAGAAATCTGGTTGCCATGGCAACCAAAAGGAATTATAAGAATAAATTTAAAAAATCTTCTTGTAAAGACCCAGAAGGCCTAGAGCTTAGATATTTTGCATAAGGCATTGTCTGGTAGACCTCTACCAAGATTGTTCAAATTATAGCCCTGGGGTCAAAATCGGCCCGCCCCGGGGGTCATTGATTTTCACTATAAGTACATATAGTAAAAACTTAAAATACCTTCTTGTAAAGACCCAAAAGGCCCAGAGCTTAGATATTTTGCATAAGGAATTGTCTTGTAGACACTTACTAAGATTGTTCAAATTATAGCCCTGGGGTCAAAATCGGCCCGCCCGGGGGGTCATTGAATTTCACTATATGTACATATAGTAAAAACTTTAAATACCTTCTTGTAAAGATCCAAAAGGCCCAGAGCTTAGATATTTTGCATAAGGCATTGTCTTGTAGACCCTTACTAAGATTGTTCAAATTATAGCCCTGGGGTCAAAATCGGCCCCGCCCCAGGGGTCATTGATTTTCACTATATGTACATATAGTAAAAACTTAAAATACCTTCTTGTAAAGACCCAAAAGGCCCAGAGCTTAGATATTTTGCACAAGGCATTGTCTTGTAGACACTTACTAAGATTCAAATTATAGCCCTGGAGTCAAAATCGGCCCCGCCCGGGGGGTCATTGCATTTCACTATATGTACATATAGTAAAAACTTAAAATACCTTCTTGTAAAGACCCACAAGGCCTAGAGCTTAGATATTTTGCATAAGGCATTGTGTATTGAACCTCTAGCAAGATTGTTCAAATTATAGCCTTGGGGTCAAAATAGGGCCCGCCCGGGGGTCATTGGTTTTCTTTATATGTATATTGTAAAAACTTACAGTAAAAACTTTAAAAAAATTTCTTCTAGCAATTGACAAATGCTAGAGGTTAGATATTTTGCATGAAACATTGTATAGTGAACCTCTAGCAAGATTTTTCAAATTATAGCCCTGGGGTCAAAATTGCCCATGCCACGGGGGTCATTGATTTCCAATATATACATATAGTAAAAAATCAAAAAATCTTATTGTTTGAAGGTACAAGGTTTAGAGCTTTAATATTTGTTAAATGATTTCATCTATAGGTACTCTACCAAAGTTGTTGAAATTTTGCCTCTTGTGTCAAAATTAGCCTCGCCCCGGGGGCCATAGGTTTTCCTTATATGTGTATAGTAAAAACTTAAAAAATCATCTTCTCTAAATTAACAAAGGCTAGAGTTAAGATATTTTGCATGAAACATTAAGTATTGAACCTCTAGCAAGATTGTACAAATTATAGTCCTGGTGTCAAAATTGGCCCCACCCCCAGGGGTATTTGATTTTCACTATGTACATATAGTAAAAAATTAAAAAATCTTCTTGTCTGAAGGTACAAGGCTTAGAGCTTTGATTTTGGTACATAATATCATCTATGGGTTCTCTACTAAAGTTGTTTTAATTATGCCCCTAGTGAAAAATTGCCCTGCCCTAGAGGCGATAGTTTTCCTTATATGTATAAAGTAAAAACTTGAAAAATCTACTTCTCTGAATTGACAAAGGCTAGAGGTTAAGTTTATGACATGAGACTTTGGGAAGTGAACCTCTGGGGGCAGTGATTTTCATTATATCACATAATAAAAACAGAAAATAAAACAAATGTTTTCTGAATGGGAGAAAGCTACAGCTTAAATTTATGACTTGAAATGTTGTTTGGTGGACCTGTATCAAGATTGTTTTGAATTAAACCCTTGGTCAAAATTTTGCCTTGCCCAAGGGGACAGTGACCTACTTTCTTGTCCTTTGATGTACAGTAATGAAATTTTGACCATGTGCACAGTTTTAGTTGTAAAACTGAACTTTTATATCAAGTGACCTAGATTTTGATTATGTGACTTACTTTCTTGTCTTTTGATGTACAGCTATGAAATTTGAACCATGTGCACAGATTAAGATGTAAAGTGAACTTTGATATCAGCTGACCTAGATTTTTACAAAGTGTCTTACTGTGTTGTCCTTTGATGTAGTCATGAAATTTAGGCTGTTGTCTGCTTATCTTTCTGCAAGGGAATGCTAGCAGTTTATAGTAATACGTTGGTTTTGCATTGGTACCGACTCATCCAGACAATAATATACAAAGTTAATAAAAGACCCGTTCTTCAACAGTATTTGTTCCTACACTTCTATTGAGTGTTGTATTAATGCGGTGGCATAGCATTTTCTCAAATGCAATCTTGTTCTTTTTATCTTACATGTTTAAAAATGTTCACATTTTTTCAGGGAAGAAATCTGGATTAGCAACACTTCTGAAAACAAATTGCCCCCACTTGGTAGTCACACATTGTTTGGCGCATAGATTAGAGCTTGCCTTCAAAGACAAAGGTGCAAAGTAAGAAGAATTATGACCAGACCATTACACTTTTACTTGGGCTTTATTATATATACAGAAAGAGTCCAAAGTCAAAAAAGTCACTTTTTCGAACATTTAATTCACTTGAGATGAAACCTATCATGCCTACAAGGATTGGTGGGACAAGATGGCTTCCACATGTTGAACGAGCCATAAAAGTTTTCATGAAAGGGTACAAAGCATTCTGCTTCCACTTACAAAACTCCTCACACGAGAATGCCAAGGCAGAAGGATTAGCGAAATTGGCTTGTGATGGACATGTGCTTGTCTTTATGCTTAAACTAAAGGTATAGCTTATTGTCAGTGTTATATTTAAGTTTAGTAAGTCATTTTAATTTTTGAACTTTAGAGTTATATAGACTTAAAAAAAAATAATATAAATGAATATAAATTAACCATGAAACACATTAATTAGCAAAGTTTCTGTACATTTGACCTACTCAAGATAACAGTAATAACAACTTATCTCTAGATTGAAAAAAAATCAAATCTACTTTTTCAATTTCCAGGATGTGGTTGGTGTCCTACAGAAGCTTTCACTTGTGCTACAAAAAAGGAATCTCAGTCTCGCTGATGCTTACACACATGTTTATGCCACACTGGACCTCCTTAGAGCACGCAAAACAAGGTAATATCAATATTTAATATTATATTTTATTATACTTATTTCTTTTAACATGGATTTAAAAGCTGATGGTGATTTGTTATTTTTTTCACAGAGAGGATACTGAAGTGCTTAATGTTCTCCAAACAGAAGAGTTCCAAACTCTGCATTTATCATTTAAAGGCTCCAAACCAAAGGCAACAAATGAAAATCTAATCAATAGTCTCATTGACTGTCTTGTAACCAGGTTTCCAGCTGACAGTTCCCAAGTGTTTCAAGCTAGCTTGATAAGCAGTTTTAATAACTGGCCTGCTGAAGGTTCAGATGATATTACAGGTTAATAATGCGTTAAAGCCCATGTTGATTGTTATAAATGTTTGTTTATTTTTGTTTTGAATAAGCTGTTTCCATGAAGAATGTTGCTGTTACAGTCTGTTGCTATTGATTGTTATGTGTCTGAAAGAATTGTTTTTTTATGTTGTTTTTTTTTTGTTATCTGAAACAAGTTCTTTTTTAACCATTTAGTATTCCTTTTTGCTTTTAATAAAAACTAAGTAAAAATATGTGGACCATTTATTAAAGAAATAAAATATGTATGTTATTGTTTTTAATGTTTGTGTAAGTATTTATCAATAAAAATAAATGCAGTTGTATGCTTATATACCTTATTTCAGCCAAATTTGGTTACTTTTATATATACTGTATATATACAGATTGATGTTTGTTTTATACTAGATTATGGTACAAGTGAAGTAAAGCAACTTCATTCACAGTTTGGTGCTATCCTGCCCCAGTCTGGTGAAGCTCAACTTGACATTTTGTTGGAAGAATGGTCTCTTCTTAAGCATTTATTGTACAGAAAGTAAGTTTAGTTTCAAGACAAATGTAAATATCATAATTTTTTTTGAAATCAGTTAAAGTTCAAATATGTCAGCTACTTCTATAGGTTATGTCTTAAATATGAAATCATTTTTCTCTGACACTTTCATTTTGGAAAGATATAAGTGTTGTATTATTAGGCATTGATGTTATGCAGCTTTAATGTAACTTACATTTATTGTTATTAACTTTACATCTTTATTTGCTTTAGAGTTGGACAGAAGCTTGTTAATGGAAAACTTCAGTGGGAAGATGTATTCAGAATGTTGAAAGACCATGACCTTCACATTGTTCCAGATCTCATAGATCTTTTAAGGGCGTTACCGCCAACTTCTGTAAAGAATGAGACCACCTTTAGTGCAATGAAGCTCTTAAAAACTAAAAGGAGGGGTAGGATGAGCACTAGGACACTAAATGAATTGATGCTTGCCCACCTGGAGTCCCCTTCCATAGAGGATTTTAACCCTGACCAGGCAATAAAACAGTGGATGGTATGTTAAACTTATTTAATTATTTTATTGTAACCTCAGCATTGATTATCTGTTTCAAACTTAAGATAACAGTCAAATTAATTTTAAACAAGATTCATGAATCTCTTTTTTTTTTCCATTAAAATCTTAGTGAAGAAATTATGCATTTTTTAAAATTTTGATAGGTAACCCCATCTGGTAGACCAAGACATTTAGGGTATGAAAGGTCATCTACAGTCCAAGTTCAGGCTAATGAAACTGACTGTAACAGTAACAAAGAAAATACAGGATCAGCCACAACAAATATTGAGGTGGTTAGTTGTAGTCAGCCTAATGTGGAAATGGAATTATCAAAGGTATGTATAATATTGTGTTTTATATTGAGTCCAACATTTTATTTAAAGAAATGTCATCAGTTTTCATAATTACTTTTATTTGCTTTCTAATTTTGAATTACCCATATTGAAGAACATTTAGCACCTCTGTGTTCTCAGCTTTACTAATACTTTTGATCATTTTTCTCTTTATTACAGTGCGATGATTCTGATTGTGATTCTACTGAAGTGATTCTGATTGTGATTCTGCCTTCAGTGATGATGGTTTAGATGATGATGATGAGTTAGAGGATGATGAAAGCATGGAGATGTCTGCAGATCATGTCTTTTCTCTGTTACAGTCATTAAGTTTTTGCAGAGAATAAACAATAAATATATATGAATTATATTTTCTTTATTTATTTTTATAATTATTGTATGAATATTCGGTCCAGCTAAAGATCATCAGGTCCGTTAAGTTTTAAGATTTTACTGGTCCAAATGTCCTGTGCCTGTAAAAGTTTTTCGTGAAGACTGTACCAAGGATGAATGTTGAAATTGATTGGCTTAATCGGGTATAATGACAATGTGTCGCGCGTAATATTTAGCTATTTAAGCTCAATGGTTAAGGTCACACTTGTGCATCGAAAGTCTTAATATAATTGTGATTAGTTGGTCGAGTTCTGTCCATTCCATTTTCATTCATGAATGAATTTTGAATAATTATGCATAAATGTAAAGCAAATTGAGCAGATATGGCGCAGGCTAAAACAATATAAGAAGACCTAAACTCCAAGTCGCACTTGAATAATTGTCAATTGTATATCGATGTACAATGATAATCCACCACCAGTTTTACAATTAAAAAGGTAATGGTAATACATGTACTTGGATTTGAAAGGAAATCATTACTTGCTTTATATGGCTATGGTTTGTTAATTCATCAATCATTTAATTATATTTATTGAAATAATTGAGAAAACTTTAAAAAATGGGAAAAAATGTTATGCTTCTTTATTTTTGTAACGGAAGTCAAAAATCATTTTTCTTACTGGGATTAGCTTTTGTCTGTTTCCGACAATATGTCTTGTTGTTATTTCAATTTACAGAGATTTGGGACAGGTTGACAAAAATACTCGGACCAGGCCCTGCATTACTGGTTGAAAGAACTGACATGAATGAAGAAATGGAAGTTCTACACAAATCATTCATAATTGTTTCCGATCCGCTTTTTGAGGTAAATTGCCTGATGTTTGATATTGTGATTAGTATTGAAAATTAGTTTATTCTTGCATTCTTCAATTTACTAATAAACAACTCATATTATAAGTTCAGCGAGAACAATCTCTTTTCTTTAGCTTTCGATGTTTAGTCTTCTTCAGAAAAAAATGACGTTTATGTAATAACAAATGACAAATGACGCAACGTCCGTTGGAACTTGACGTTTAGCGGAAATAAAACTTTGTCAAATAAATACAGAATCTTTCATACATAAATACAGCAATATACATGTACTATAAAATATATATAGAATATGGATCTCCACATGTAATACAAAATTTTTCATAAATAATAATATTAAAAAACCTCGATTTTTTTCCTAATTAACAACTTGTTTTAGGAACAATAAGAGGTCAGTTGCTTTACGTTCTTCTTGATATGGTTAACAAACCAAAATATATAAAATCATACTAACATGCAATAATATTCTTTTCATATATCAAATCACAAATGTTTTCGAGTATAATACAACAAATAAATTTTCACTCTCACAGTTAACACAGGGTGCCTGTGTCTGAGTGCGCGCGCACGCGCGCGCAAGTGTGCGTGTGTGTGCCACGTGCATGTACGAGTTAGTATGATTTTTGTTCATCAAAAGATTAGTGTATTTGGTTTTAAAACATACAAGATAGATAATTTTAAGTATTTTTAGCTCACCTGTCAAAAAGTGACAGGGTGAGCTTTTGTGATCGCTTTTCGTCCGTCCGTAAACTTTTACTTTAAATGACATCTCCTCATAAACCACTGAGCCAATTTCATCCAAACTTCACAGGAATGTTCCTTTGGTGGTCACCTTTAAAAAATGTTCAAAGAATTTAATTCCATGCAGAAACTCTGGTTGCCATGGCAACCGAAAGAAAAAACTTTAAATATCTTCTTTTAAAAAACCATAAGAGCTAGAGCTTAGATATTTGGCATGAAACATCTTCTAGTGAGTGTCTACCAAGTTTGTTCAAATAAAAGCCCTGGGGTCAAAATTGGCCCCGCCCCGGGGGGTCATTGATTTTCCCTATATGCATATAGTAAAAACTTAAAAAAATTTCTTTTAAAGAACCCAAAGAGCTAGAGCTAAGATATTTAGCATGAAACATGTTCTAATGGGTGTCTACCAAGTTTGTATAAATAAAAGCCCTGGGGTCAAAATTGGCCCCGCCCCGGGGGGTCATTGATTTTCCCTATATGCATATATAAAAAAATTAAAAAATCTTCTTTTAAAGAACTCAAAGAGCTATGGCTAAGATATTGAGCATCAAACATGTTCTAATAGGTGTCTACCAAGTTTGTTCAAATAAAAGCCCTGGGGTCAAAATTGGCCCCGCCCCGGGTGGTCATTGATTTTCCCTATATGCATATAGTAAAAACTTAAAAAATCTTCTTTTAAAGAACCCAAAGAGCTAGAGCTAAGATATTTAGCATGAAACATGTTCTAATGGGTGTCTACCAAATTTGTTCAAATAAAAGCCCTTGGGTCAAAATTGGCCCCGCCCCGGGGGGTCATTGATTTTCCCTATATACATATAGTAAAAACTTAAAAAATCTTCTTTTAAAGAACTCAAAGAGCTATGGCTAAGATATTGAGCATCAAACATGTTCTAATAGGTGTCTACCAAGTTTGTTCAAATAAAAGCCCTGGGGTCAAAATTGGCCCGGCCCCGGGAGGTCATTGATTTTCCCTATATGCATATAGTAAAAACTTAAAAAATCTTCTTTTAAAGAACCCAAAGAGCTAGAGCTAAGATATTTAGCATGAAACATGTTCTAATGGGTGTCTACCAAGTTTGTTCAAATAAAAGCCCTAGGGTCAAAATTGGCCCCGCCCCGGGGGGTCATTGATTTTCCCTATATGCATATAGTAAAAACTTAAAAAATCTTCTTTTAAAGAATCCAAAGAGCTAGAGCTAAGATATTTAGCAAGAAACATGTTCTAATGGGTGTCTACCAAGTTTGTTCAAATAAAAGCCCTGGGGTCAAAATTGGCCCCGCCCCAGGGGGTCATTGATTTTCCCTATATGCATATAGTTAAAACTTAAAAAATCTTCTTTTAAAGAACTCAAAGAGCTATGGCTAAGATATTGAGCATCAAACATGTTTTAATAGGTGTCTACCAAGTTTGTTTAAATAAAAGCCCTGGGATCAAAATTGGCCCTGCCCCGGTGGTCATTGATTTTTCCCTATATGCATATAGTAAAAACTTAAAAAATCTGCTTTTAAAGAACTCAAAGAGCTATGGCTAAGATATTGAGCATCAAACATGTTCTAATAGGTGTCTACCAAGTTTGTTCAAATAAAAGCCCTGGGGTCAAAATTGGCACCGCCCCGGGGGTCATTGATTTTCCTTATATGTGTATAGCAAATACTTAAAAAATCTTCTTTGAAAAAACCCAAATAGTTAGAGTTAAGATATTAAGCATGAAACATCTATTAGTGAGTGTCTACAAAGTTTGTTCAAATAAAAGACCTGGGGTCAAAATTGGCCCTGCCTCGGGGGTCATTGATTTTCTTTATATGTGTATAGCAAAAACTTAAAATCTTCTTTGAAAAAACCCAAATAGCTAGAGTTTAGATATTAAGCATGAAACATCTTCTAGTGTCTACAAAGTTTGTTCAAATAAAAGCCCTGGGGTCAAAACTGGCCCTGCCCCAGGGGTGTAATTGTTTTTAACTATATGTGTACAGTAAAAACTTTAAAAAAAATCTTCTTTTAAAAAGCCCAATGAGCTAGAGCTTAGATGTTTAGCATGAAACATTTTCTTATGGGTGTCTACCAAGTTTTTGCAAATAAAAGCCCCTGGGTTAAATTGGCCCTGCAACGTTGGAGTGGGGGGTTGGGGGGCCTATATACAGGTGAGCGACCTCAGGGCCATCATGGCCCTCTTGTTGTTCTTGTAGCTCGAATAGTAACTAATTTATTGTCTATGTTATATGTAAAATGACACCTGGGATCTATCCTCTTTTTTTTTTTACGTTACAGGTATTAAGAAAAATACATAAGAAATATACCAGGACAGAGCAATACATTTAAGATTGTTATCCCCCGCCGATGGAATCGGGAGGGGGATATAGTTTTGGCGTTGTCCGTCCGTCCGAATTTCGTTTCCGGAGTAGTCCTCTGCAACTACTGGCTGGAATTCAACGAAACTTTATGGGAATCATCAATATCAAGAGGAGATGCACATATCGTCGGCTTGTTCTGGTCCGACCTTTTAACTCAGAGTTATGGCCCTTGATTAGTTATGTAGTATGCATATAGAGTAAAAATCGTTTCCGCACTACTTCTCTGCAACTACTGGCTGGAATTCAACGAAACTTTATGGGAATCATCAATACCAACAGGAGATGCGCATATCATCGGCTTGTTTCGGTTAGACACTTTAACTCAGAGTTATGGCCCTTGATTAGTTATGCAGTATGCATATGGAGTAAAAATCGTTTCCGCACTACTTCTCTGCAACTACTGGCTGGAATTCAACGAAACTTTATGGGAACCTTCAATACCAAGAGGAGATGCGCATATCGTCGGCTTGTTTGGGTCAGACACTTTAACTCGGAGCTATGGCCCTTGATTAGTTATGCAATATGCATATGGAGTAAAAATCGTTTCCAGAGTAGTTCTCTGCAACTACTGGCTGGAATTCATAGAAACTTTATGGGAATCATCAATATCAAGAGGAGATGCGCATATCTTCGGCTTGTTCTGGTCAGACACTTTAACTCAGAGTTATGGCCCTTGATTAGTTATGCAGTATGCATATGGAGTAAAAATCGTTTCCAGAGTATTCTCTGCAACTACTGGCTGGAATTCAAGGAAACTTTATGGGAACCTTCAATACCAAGAGGAGATGCGCATATCGTCGGCTTGTTCCGGTCAGACACTTTAACTCAAGAGTTATGGCCCTTGATTAGTTATGCAGTATCCATATAGAAAAATATTTGTTTCTTCGCTACTTCTCTGCTACTACTGGCTGGAATTCAATGAAACTTTATGAGATACTAAGAGGAGATATGCATATAGTCGCCTTGTTCCAGTCAGATACTTATAACTCAGATTTATGGCCCTTGATTAGTTATGTAGTATGCATACATCTCATTGGCATTTCCAGATTTTACTATTTAACACAAAGTTATGGCTCTGCTATTGCCCTGAATATTTATCAAGTTCAAAGAATATTACTGTTTATGCCATGATTAATATATAAGCCTTATGTCTTCAGTTGTTGTGTTATTAATAACCAGTACTCGGCGGGGGATATAAATTCAACGAATTTGCTTGTTACTTAAGTTTTGACTCTTGAGTATTATTCTTGTTTATTACATTATGCAAACATACAAAATATTTAATATTCCAAGACGGAACAAAAATTTTTAAAAAAATGTGTAAAGGCATGTTTCATTTTATCAGTTTTTTTAGCTCACCTGAGCATATGCTCAGGGTGAGCTATTAGGATCACTCTTCGTCTGTCCATCGTACGTCGTCCGTCGTACATCGTCCGTTCACACTTTTAAAATGACATCTCCTCTGAAACCATAAGGCAGATCATAATGAAACTTCACAGGGATGTTCCTTGTGTGAGCCTTAACAAAGTTGTTCAAAGAATTCCATTCCATGCAGAACTCTGTTTGCCATGGCAACCAAAAGAAAAAACTTCTACTAAAAAACTCAAAGAGCTAGAGCTTAGATTTTTGGCATGAAACATCTTCTAGTGAGTGTCTACCAAGATTGTTCAAATAAAAGCCCTGGGGTCAAAATTGGCCCCGCCCCAGGGGGTCATTGATTTTCCCTATATGCATATAGTAAAAACTTAAAAATCTTCTTTTAAAGAACCCAAAGAGCTAAAGCTAAGATATTTAGCATGAAACATGTTCTAATGGATGTTTACCAAGTTTGTTCAAATAAGTGCCCTGGGGTCAAAATTGGCCCCGCCTCGGATGTCATTGATTTTCCTTATATGTGTATAACAAAAACTTTAAAAATCTTCTTTGAAAAAAACTCAAATAGCTAGAGTTTAGATATTATGCAGGAAGCATCTTCTAGTGAGTGTCTACCAAGTTTGTTCAAATAAAAGCCCTGGGGTCAAAATTGGCCCTGCCCCAGGGGTCATTCCTTTTCCTTATATGTGTATAACAAAAACTTTAAAAATCTTCTTTGAAAAAAACTCAAATAGCTAGAGTTTAGATATTATGCAGGAAGCATCTTCTAGTGAGTGTCTACAAAGTTTGGTCAAATAAAAGCCCTGGGTGTCAAAATTGGCCCCGCCCCGGGTGACATTGATTTTCCTTGTATGTGTAAAGCAAAAACTTAAAAATCTTCTTTGAAAAAACCTGAATAGCTAGAGTTTAGATATTAAGCATGAAACATTTTCTAGTAAGTGTCTACAAAGATTGTTCAAATAAAAGCCCTTGGGTCAAAACTGGCCCTGCCTCAGGTGTGTCATTGTTTTTAACTATATGTGTAAAGAAAAAAAACTTGACCAGCTAGATTAGACCTTAGATGTTAAGCATGAAATATCTTCTAATGGGTGTCTACCAAGTTTGTTCAAAAAAAAGCCCTGGGGTTTAAACTGGTGGCCCTGCTCCGGGGGGGGGGGGGGGGGGGGGCCTATGTACAGGTGAGGGACTTCAGGGCCATCATGGCCCTCTTGTTTTAATTAGATTTTGCTTCAAAAAATCTTTCTGTTCGAAATTTTTATAGGAAGGAATGAAATACTACCTATTTTAGTCTTAAATGTTCACTTGTTGAAACATTTTTATGCCCCCACAATGTGGGAGCATATAGCGTTGCACTTGTCCGTCCGTCAGTCCGTCCGTACGTCCCGAAATCTTGTGAACGCAACTCCTCTTAAACCGGATGGCAGATTTTGCTTAAACTTACCTTGATGAACAACCTTAATGTGTAGATGGTAGTAAAGGAAGGAATTTTCGCTGCGACCAAATTTAACAGAATTATGGCCCTTTGTTGATTTTTTCACTAGATACTATGTAGAAATTTTGTGAACGCAACTCCTCTTAAACCGGATGGCAGATTTTGCTTAAACTTACAGGGATGAACAACCTTAATGTCTAGATGGTAGTAAAGGAAGGAATTTTTGCTGCGACCAAATTTAACAGAATTATGGCCCTTTGTTGATTTTTTCATTAGATACTATGTAGAAATTTTGTGAACGCAACTCCTCTTAAACTGGATGGCAGATTTTGCTTAAACTTACAGGGATGAACAACCTTAAGGTGTAGATGGTAGTAAAGGAAGGAATTTTCACTGCGACCAAATTTTACAGAATTATGGCCCTTTGTTGATTTTTTCACTATATACTATGTAGAAATTTTGTGAATGCAACTCCTCTTAAACCGGATGGCAGATTTTGCTTAAACTTCCAGGGATGAACAACCTTAATGTGTAGATGGCAGTAAAGGAAGGAATTTTTGCTGCAACCAAATTTAACAGAATTATGGCCCTTTGTTGATTTTTTCATTATATACTATGTAGAAATTTTGTGAATGCAACTCCTCTTAAACCTGATGGCAGATTTTGCTTAAACTTCCAGGGATGAACAACCTTAATGTCTAGATGGTAGTAAAGGAAGGAATTTTTGCTGCGACCAAATTTAAGAGAATTATGGCCCTTTGTTGATTTTTAGTTTTCAACTTGTGGCACATGTAGTCCAAAAAATATTTGACCTAGAGTCATAAGATTGACAGAACAGTGGCGTGTGGGGGCATCCGTGTCCTATGGACACATTTCTAGTTTAAAACTTAGTTTAAAAGTAAATAACATCTAAGTAAATATGAATTGTTCCTTTAATATTGTTTTAAAGACATGATATATCAACGTTATTGATGCTTAATTCAAAATTGAGTATTTTTCATGATAAAAGATCAGTCTTTTAATTTCTAAAATATCTAACTCAACTTCATGCTCATTTTAGTTCGACTCATTTAAAGCTTTTTCTTCAGTCAAGTCGTCACTGCCGTTGCCATCTAGGAACTTTAAGATTGTTCAGAATGCCTTTGATTTCTCTATTAATTGTTTGAAAATTTTGACACAATAAGCCTTTGGACAAGGCCTTTTAGTACACCAGATAAAACTTGACATTGACTTGACATTTGAGATCATTTTTAGCTCACCTGTGACAAAGTGACAGGGTGAGCTTTTGTGATCGCTTTTCGTCCGTCCGTCTGTCGTCCGTCATCCGTAAACTTTTACTTTAAATAACATCTCCTCATAAACCACTGAGCCAATTTCATCCAAACTTCACAGGAATGTTCCTTTGGTGGTCACCTTTAAAAATTGTTCAAAGAGTTTAATTCCATGCAGAACTCTGGTTGCCATGGCAACTGATAGAAAAAACTTAAAATAACTTCTTTTAAAAAACCAAAAGGGGTAGAGCTTAGATATTTGGCATGAAATATTTTCTAGTGAGTGTGTATCAAGTTTGTTCAAATAAAAGCCCTGGGGTCAAAATTGGCCCCGCCCCCGGGGTCATTGTTTTTCCCTATATGCATATAGTAAAAACTTAAAAATTCTTCTTTTAAAGAACCAAAAGAGCTAGACCTAAGATATTTAGCATGAAACATCTTCTAATGGGTGTCTACCAAGTTTGTTCAAATAAAAGCCCTGGGGTCAAAATTGGCCCCGCCCCAGGGGGTCATTGATTTTCCCTATATGCATATAGTAAAAACTTTTAAAATCTTCTTTTAAAGAACCAAAAGAGCTAGAGCTAAGATATTTAGCATGAAACATTTTCTAATGAGGGTCTATCAAGTTTGTTCAAATTAAAGCCCTGGGGTCAAAATTGGCCCCGTCCCAGGGGGTCATTGATTTTCCCCTTTATGCTTATAGTAAAAAACTTATAAAATCTTCTTTTAAAGAACCCAAAGAGATAGAGCTAACATATTTAGCATGAAACATGTTCTAATGGGTGTCTACCAAATTTGTTCAAATAAGAGCCCTGGGGTCAAAATTGGCCCTGCCCCGGGGGTCATTGATTTTATTTATGTGAATAGCAAAACATTTAAAAAATCTTCTTTGAAAAAACCCAAATAGCTAGAGTTAAGATATTAAGCATGAAACATCTTCCAGTAAGTGTTTTCAAAATTTGTTGAAATAAAAGCCCTAGGGTCAAAATTGGCCCTGCCCTTGGGGACATTGATTTTCCTTATATGTGTATAGCAAAAACTTAAAAATCTTCTTTGAAAAAAACCAAATAGCTAGAGTTTAGATATTAAGCATGAAACATCTTCTAGTGAGTGTTTTCAAAGTTTGTTAAAAAAAAAAGCCCTGGGGGCAAAATTGGCCCCGCCCTAGGGGTGTCATTGCTTTGAACTATATGTGTATAGTTAAAACTTAAAAAATTATTTTTGGAAAAACTCAACGAGCTAGACCTTAGATGTTTAGCATGAAACATTTTGTAATGGGTGTCTACCAAGTTTGTTCAAATAAAAGCCCTGGGGTTTAAACTGGCCCCACTCTGGGGGCCTATATACAGGTGAGCGACTTCAGGGCCATCATGGCCCTCTTGTTTAAATTTTGTTTGATTTTTCAAGTAATAGGATATTACTTTGTTATTTATTAATGGATATTTCTAAAAAGGGGACATACAATCCTTCAGAAATTATCTTCGTGCAAACCAAGAGAACTTCACTTTTCAATGTTGCTTGATTTTAGATATAACTTTGTTTATTAATTCGTTGCCTGTATTTATACTTTAACAGAATGTCTTCAAGAAAATCAAGGTCAATTTGAACTTGAATCAGATTTGACTTAATTTTTGAGAAAAGAACAACTGTGACAAAACCGACATGTTCAATTATTATAATATGACATTGACGTTAAATTGACAATGACTTTTAAGGTCCTTTATTTGCTTGAATTGTCATTTTTTTTTATTGATTTATACTTTAAGAAGAAAGGACAAACCACAAGAAAGACAAGCTGAATTATTCAAACTGATTTTGACATTGAAATGACATTGATCATTGAGTTTAAATTATTGAATTGTCATAAATTGTCATTACTTTATTAAAATGCTTTACAAATCTGATTGATAGCCGATCTTACTTCAGCGTGACTCAAATATTGTGGGAGACCTCAAGCTGTTCTTGTTAGAGTTAACATCACATCCTGAAACACTGAGTGAGAATCATAATAAACAAGGTAAAAAGAGTATCCCTAAATCAACCACTGAAAGGTAGTATGTCTCTTAAAGAACATAAGGGTAAAGATCGAGAAGAGAGTGGAGCTATCAAAGTTTAAGACGAAGATATTTCGACGTCTTTACAAATAGTTAAAATTTTATTGTTTAATAACCTTTTCAACAGCTTTCATATAAAATAAATTTTATTATTAATTTATTTTTCTATGTACATTATTTTGGTCTTAAAAATCATTTCACATACTAGAGTATTTAATTTAATACTATTGAACTGACAGGCAAATATGATAGTCTTTCTTTCCACTCTGAATTTTACTATTTAAAACTGTTTAATAACATTTTCTTCACGCTGTCAGTTTTAGAACTAGAACTGCATTGTGATTTAAACAATTGTATGTAGTAAGTTTAATAGTATGATAACAAATTAAGAATAAGTAGGGCCGCAATGCGACGAAAACCAGGTTTTAAGAACCAAATATTGAAGTGACAGGAATTATGAATGAAATATGGCACTAAAGAAAAAATGATGTTGTTATTTGTACCATTACACAGAAAGTTAGTTTTAATAGATCAAAATAAAAGTATACAAGATTATCAATTAGTATCAATGCCAGGCTGTATTTTCATGTAAGCTGCACACATGCCAAGTTAAGTATCAATAGGTCAAAGTGTTCTGAATTCATCGAGTAGAAGCGAAAAATTCTATTGTAAGCGAGTGACCTTGACCTTGCTCGCAGATATCTATGTAGCCATCCCAAGCTGCATCTTAATATAAAGTACCCACACAGCAGGTTTTATTATCCCCCGCCGAAAGGCGGCGGGGGATATAGAAATAGTCTCCGTCCATCCGTCCTTCCGTCCGACATTTTTGTCCGGAGCATATCTCTAAAAGTATTTGAGTTATCAACTTGAAACTTCATAGGTTGATAGACCTCATTGAGGAGGAGTGCAGTGCACAAGAATGATAACTCTACCCTGCATAATTTTTGAGTTATTGCCCTTTGTTTTTTTTCAAAATTGATTTTTGTCCAGAGCATAACTCCAAAAGCCTATGAGATATCAACATGAAACTTCATAGGTGCATTGATCTCACTCAGGAGGTGTGCAGTGCACAAGAATGATAACTCTACCTTTCATAATTTTTGAGTTATTGCCCTTTGTTATTTTTCATACTTAATTTTTCACCTGAGTGGAGCATAACTCAAAAAGTGTTTGAGATATCAGCATGAAATGTCATAGGTGGATAGATCTTATTGAGGAGGAATGTTGTGTGCAAGAATGATAACTCTTCCCTATACAATTTTTGAGTTATTGCCCTTTGTTCTTTTTTATGCTATTTTGTCCAGAGCTTATCTCAAAAAGTATTTGAGGTATCAACTTGAAACTTCATAGGTTGATAGACCTCATTGAGGAGGAGTGCAGTGCACAAGAATGATAACTCTACCCTGCATAATTTTTGAGTTATTGCCCTTTGTTACTTTTCAAAATTAATTTTTGTCCAGAGCATAACTCAAAACGCTTTTGAGATATCAAAATGAAACTTCATAGGTGCATAGATCTCACTCAAGAGGTGTGCAGTGCACAAGAATGATAACTCTACCTTTCATAATTTTAGAGTTATTGCCCTTTGTTATTTTTCATACCTAATTTTAGCATAACTCAAAAGTGTTTGAGATGTCAACATGAAATGTCATAGGTTCATAGATTTTATTGAGGAGGAATGCTGTGCACAAGAATGATAACTCTTACCTGTACAATTTTTGAATTATTGCCCTTTGTTCTTTATCATACTATTTTGTCTGGAGCTTATCTCAAAAAGTATTTGAGGTATCAACTTGAAACTTCATAGGTGGATGGATCTCATTGAGGAAGAGTGCAGTGCACAAGAATGATAACTCTACCCTGCATAATTGTTTAGTTAATGCCCTTTTTTAGCTCACCTGAGCACGAAGTGCTCAAAGGTGAGCTTTTGTCATCACTCTGCGTCCGTCGTGCGTCGTGCGTCGTGCGTCCTTCAAAAAATGGCGTCAAACTTTTCAAACAACATCTCCTCCTAAACTACATGGCCAATTGCAACCAAACTTTACAGAAATGATCCTTAGGTGAACCCTTTCAAAGTTGTTCAAAAAAATTTAAATTCCATTAAAAACTCTGGTTGCCATGGCAACCAATAAGAAAAACTTAAAAAAAATCTTCTTCTAAAAAACCGTAAGAGCTAGAGCTTAGATATTTGGCATGAAACATCTTCTAATGAGTGCCTACCAAGTTTTTTCAAATCAAAGCCCTAGGTCAAAATTGGCCCCGCCCCAGGGGGTCATTGATTTTCCCTATATGCATATAGTAAAAACTTAAAAAATCTTTTTTAAAGAACTCAAAGAGCTAGAGCTAAGATATATTTAGCATGAAACATGTTCTAATGAGTGTCTACCAAGTTTGTTCAAATAAAAGCCCTGGGTCAAAATTGGCTCCGCCCCGGGGGTCATTGATTTTCCTTATATGTGTATAGCAAAAAGTTAAAAATCTTCTTTAAAAAAACCCAAATAGCTGGAGTTTAGCTATTAAGCATGAAACATCTTCTAGTGAGTGTCTACAAAGTTTGTTCAAATCAAAGCCCTAGGGTCAAAAATTGGCCCCGCCCGGGGGTCATTGATTTTCCTTATATGACTGTGTATATAGCAAAAACTTAAAAATCTTCTTTGAAAAAACCCAGATAGCTAGTGTTTAGATATAAAGCATGAAAATCATCTTCTAGTGAGTGTCTACCAAGTTTGTTCAAATAAAAGCCCTAGGGTCAAAATTGGCCCCACCCCAGGGTGTCTTTGATTTTCCCTATATGCATATAGTTAAAACTTAAAAAATCTTCTTTTAAAGAACCAAAGAGCTAGAGCTAAGATATTTAGCGTGAAACATCTTCTAATGAGTGTCTACAAAGTTTATTCAAATAAAAGCCCTAGGGTCAAAATTAGCCCCGCCCCCAGGGGTCATTGATTTTCCCTATGTGCATATAGTAAAAACTTAAAAAATCTTCTTTTAAAGAACTCAAAGAGCTAGAGCTAAGATATTTAGCATGAAACATGTTCTCATGGGTGTCTACCAAGTTTGTTCAAATAAAAGCCCTGGGGTCAAAATTGGCCCCGCCCTGGGGGTCATTCATTAGCTTGACTTTTTTATTTTAGATATATACATATTATATAAATACATATATATTTAGTATTTATATATATATATATATAAATATATATATATAATATATATATATAAATGTATATATATGTATAATATAGATATATATATATATATATACATATTATGTATATATATATATATATATATATGTATATATATATGTATATATATATATATATATATATGTATATGTATATATATATATGTATATATATATATATATGTATATATATATATTATATATATATATATATATACTTTTTTCTTTTGATCCCTACTTTGCCCTACTTTTTTCTGAAAAAGCCCTATTATCCCTACTTTTTCATTTTGAAATGAAATAAAAAAAAGGAGATATTTAAAATGGTATTTCAGTAGTATTTTCAGTTGCAATTGATGAGTAGTTCAGGTGTGTGTGTGTGTCTCCTTGTGATGTCCATCCTTGAAAGACTCGTGGTGCCTTGGCAAAACATTCAGCAACATTCTTGCAATAAGGTAAATACATGAAACCATACTGATTGTTTAAATAACTACTATTTTATAATTTCCATGTTCCTCTTGTAAATGAATGCATGCTTCAGTCTAGTTTGACACTGCCAAGTGCTTATTAATGTCTAAATTAGGTTTATAAATATTCCCAATAATGCATTAGCTGAGGGATTCCACAGTTGTCATGCTGTACTGATTCAAAAGAACATATTTTTTTATTGGTTTCATTTGTGTTTGTGTTATTTTCCCCATGTCTATTAGACCATATATGTACATGTTACTTGAATTTTTAAAACAAAGTCATCAATCAAAAATTTTACAAGGTTTAAATAAAACATTGAAATGTGATAAAAGCATTGGCAGCTGTGGGTATCAAACACTGCAATTGACCAATTGCTCTTGTGTCTGAGTAGAGTTCCAGCAGTGTGACTTATCAATTTAGATTCCAAGCTTTTAATTGTCACTTAACAAAAATCTAACATGCAAATACCTTGGTATTGCTTCATCACTATCCATTAGATGGTTGTGCATTTTGTCAACATGATATATTGTTAAGCTTAATCATGAAAATCATTGTCTTGTTGACAATAATGCACAACAATCTGGTAGCAAGCTTGGGTTAGGCTTGTTTCTCAGCTGGATTGTATTTACAGATGTAACTATGCATGTTTGGCAAATCAATCACAAATTGTATGTATATGTACATGTAACATTTAACATTATCATTTGGCAGTGTACTGAATCATGCATACATGTAACCTACTTGTACCTCTTGTTGGTGTTAAATTGTTCCTTAAAATACTTCACTGTGGCATGTTTGTCATAACCTTTGCCCTTGCAATATATTATAATTTTATGCAACATATTAACATGAATATACATCAGTTTAACCTACATGTACATGTAGCTCATACAGTAACATGCAGTCCTGTTCATATAGCTTTTAGTGTACATCCTGGTGTTGGTATTCACAGCTTGTTTGCATTTACCTTGACTATGTAATATACTAGGATCTAGTAGCTCTCGCCTTACTAATGTGAATGTTCTTAAAACTAAAAGCTAGATATACTCATTGTATGTTTGTTTTGCTGATTATATTTGTCCTTATCATTGTAAACAACATTTTGTATTGGTGCACTTGTATTTAAAGAGAAATAAAAAAAACAATTTCAGGTGCCTGTTTTTCAAGCATGGACTGAACTGAAGATACACACAGCCTGATGTTGTCCTGGTGATGGTAAGTCTTAACTAAAACGGTAAGAAATTCCTACTTTATCCCTACTTTTTAACATCAGAAATCCCTACTTTGCCCTACTTTTATACGCCGGTTTGAAAAACGGGACATATTATGGGAACGCCCCTGGCGAGCGGGCGGTGTCAAATTTTGTCCGGAGCATATCTCCTACATGTATGGAGGGATTTTAATGAAACTTCATAGAAATGTTCACCACTATGAGGAGCAGTGTCGCGCACATGAACCAGGTCTCTAGGTCAAAGGTCAAGGTCACACTTAGAGCTCATTGAAAAATGCTTGTCTGGAGCAAAACTTCCACATGTATAGAGGGATTTCAATATTACTTGGCAAAAATGTTCACCATTGTGAGGCGGAGTGTCGCGTGCAAGATTCAGGTCCTTGCGGCCAAGGTCAAGGTCACACATAGAGGTCAAAGTTCAGATAAAAATATGAAGATGTGTATATGGACCATTTAGTCATCATTTATTGAGGGATTGTAACACAAATGGTCATTATCAAGACTATGGCTGTGATACATATAATTTAGGTCAATATATACAAGGTCAAGGTCACTAAAGATGATGAAATATCCAGATTTTGTAAATAGAATTTAATCAAAGGGTGACAACAAAGTTATTACTTTGTTCATAAATGACTTACACAATTACTCCCCTTGATCTACTTTCACTTTCAATTCTAAAAATAGAATTTAATCAAAGGGCATGAAATAATCCTCTTTCTTGGACTTGAGTATGTTCTAAAGAATCACGGTGATAGGGCGATTACCACAACTTTTCCGCGCAACGTCAAAATATCTTACTTCTGTCCGAGACACCGTATATTTCTATCATACAAAATGGACAGCAAGCCTGTAAACGAGACGAAAACAGCAGATAATTTGCTCAAAACAAGGTAAAATCATCATTTTTTCTTTTTCATTGAATGTGCCATTTAATTTGAAACTTATTATACCCCCAAAAACGAAGTTTGGGGGGGTTTATAGGAGTCACCCGGTGGTCGGTCGGTCGGTCCAGACGTCCGTTGCATTTTCCTTGTCCGGAGCATAACTTGAAAACTAATGGTTGGAATTCAATATAACTACATACAATGGTCAAACACATTGAGAGGAAGTGCAGTGCACAAGAACCATAACTCTATCTTGACTAATTACAGAGTTATTGCCCTTTGTTACTTTTCCTTGTCTGGGGCATAACTTGAAAACTACTGGTTGGAATTCAAAACAACTTCATACAATTGTCAAACACAATAAGGGGAAGTGCAGTGCATAAGAACCATAACTCTATCTAAAGTAATTACAGAGTTATTGCCCTTTGTTGCTTTTCCATTGCTTTTTTTTTTTGTCCGTTGCATTTTCCTTGTCCGGAGCATAACTTGAAGACTAATGGTTGGAATTCAATATAACTACATACAATGGTCAAGCACATTGAGAGGAAGTGCAGTGCGTAAGAAACATAACTCTATCTTGACTAATTACAGAGTTATTGCCCTTTGTTACTTTTCCTTGTCCGTGGCATAACTTGAAAACTACTGGTTGGAATTCAAAACAACTTCATACAATTGTCAAACACACTAAGGGGAAGTGCAGTGCACAAGAACCATAACTCTATCTAAAGTAATTACAGAGTTATTGCCCTTTGTTGCTTTTCCATTGCCTTCTTTTTTTTGTCCGGACCATAACTTGAAGACTAATGGTTGGAATTCAATATAACTACATACAATGGTCAAGCACATTGAGAGGAAGTGCAGTGCATAAGAACCATAACTCTATCTAAAGTAATTACAGAGTTTTTGCCCTTTTTTACTTTTCCATTGCTTTCTTTTGTCCGGACCATAACTTGAAGACTAATTGTTGGAATTCATTATAACTTCATACAAAATGGTCCAGCACATTGAAAGGAAGTGCAGTGCACAAGAACCATAACTCCATCTTGACTTATTACAGAGTTACTGCCCTTTGTGTCTTTTCCTTGTCCAGAGCATGACTTTAAAACTACTGGTTGGAATTCAAAACAACTTCATACAATGGTCAAGCACAATAAGGGGAAGTGCAGTGCACAAGAACCATAACTTCATCTTGACTAATTACAGAGTTATTGCCCTTTGTTACTTTTCCATTGCTTTCTTTTGTCCGGACCATAACTTGAAGACTTATTGTTGGAATTCATTATAACTTCATACAATGGTCAAGCACATTGAGAGGAAGTGCAGTGCATAAGAACCATAACTCTATCTTGACTAATTACAGAGTTACTGTCCTTTGTTACTTTTCCTTGTCCAGAGCATGACTTGAAAACTTCTGGTTGGAATTCAAAACAACTTCATACAATGGTCAAGCACAATAAGGGGTAGTGCAGTGCACAAGAACCATAACTCCATCTTGACTAATTACAGAGTTATTGCCCTTTGTTACTTTTCCTTGTCCAGAGCATAATTTGAAAACTACTGTTTGGAATTCAGTACAACTTCATACAGTTGTCAAGGACATTAAAAGGAAGTGCAGTGCACAAGAGCCATAACTCCATTTTGACAAAATACAGAGTTACTGCCCTTTGATACTTTTCCTTGTCCTGAGCATAACTTAAAACGTACTGGTTGGAATTCAAAACAACTTCATACAATGGTCAAGCACAATAAGAGGAAGTGCAGTGCACAAGAACTATAACTCTATCTTCAGTATTTATAGAGTTATTGACCTTTGTTCTTTTTCTTTGTCTTTCTGGACTTATTACAGAGTAATTCAATTAAACTTCATCAATGGCCAACCACATTGAAAGGAAATGCAACATACATGAACCACAATTATCTTTAATTGCCCACAACCATAACTCTATGTTTCAATTCTTTTACAAGGTATTCTGTTACTAGTAACATCCTCATTTCCGAAGCAGAGTTGTGGGGGTATTAATCACATTTAGTGATAGTTCTAGTTTATCTTTACTACATGCAAAATGCTTCATTAATTAAGTCAGGATAGTGAAAACATTTAGGGCATACTGAAAAAAAACTTGCTTTGATTACGAAAAATAACGTATTTCTAGTCCGTTCCGTTCATATAACTGGTCAAAATACAATATCATATGTACATTATTGTCGTATGAACAAGTTACAATACATAAATAACCCGTTTTTTGTATATTTGGTATGATTTTTATGTTTCCACGTGTGTATTTTAAGGCACCGCACAACTTTGTCAATCATAAGATTAGGGCACCGCATTATTCCTCCTTTATATTAAACCGCATTTTTCTGTTCTTTTTGCACTGTTTATTTTGATATTAATGTTTGCTTTCAGAAAAAGAAGAACAAGCCAAAGCAACGTGCGAAATTGGCAAAGCTGCATTTACCGAGCAACTGGAGAGCGCCCAACTAAGTCTCCTGATATCAGCAGTACGCCAATGGATCAGCGCCTCCCTGTATTTCAGGACGATATGCTTAACGCACCACATAAGAAAAAGAATATGAAGTCAAACTTTCTCAAAAGATTGTTTAAAAAAGCACATTGGAGACCATGACTGAAGAGATTAAAAATTTATGACTTTTGCAACTTTATCAAATTAGTATGCAATAAGAAATTCCCATCAACAAATATTTCATTCCTTTTGTTTCTCGATGTTGTTAGATGGTATAGTCTGCCAAGAACTTCAATCTTTCCATGTTGGGTTTGAAAAGACATCCTTGTCTATATATTGATACCATTGCTCTTATCTAACTGGTAGTATTAACACAGATCAGACCTTCAGAAATTTTCCATAACATAATGTATGATAACAGCAGCATAACATAACATAACAGCAAGTAAACAATCTTTCATCAAATAAAACATATTTGTAAGAAGAATGTATAATTCAAAAGAAGAAGGTTCCAGTATTTATCAGTCTAACGGAAAAAGAATGCGGTGTTTGAATTCAGTGTTGTACGGTGCTCCAATATTCGACTCAGTAGGCCTTTTTCAACATATATTCCCTGAAATTTACGATGGAAACACACAATTTTGTATGGAACTTGAACTTAGGGTTAACCATAATTAATATACAAGTTCGTTAGATCATAGAACAAAGACATTATCGTTATAATACATGTTTTTGTGACAAGTACGAGTCATGTGGAGGTACACACGATCTTTTGTAAACACTATTTCTTCGAAGTATGTGTTTTTTTGTGAATTGTATTGTGCTAGATTAACGATAAATTGTCTCAAAAATTCGATGGAATACTTAAACAATTGGAATAATCTTGCAATGTCCAGCAGTAAGATATTTTGTAAGCGATTACCTGGAATTTGTTTATCCCGCCATTAATATTTTGTCCAGAAATATACGGTGTCTTGGTCAGAAGGATGATATTTTGACGTTGCACGGAAAAGTTGTGGTAATCGCCCTATCACCGTGAGAATGTAACATTTATTTACACATGTTTCATTCATTGGTCAAGATTCTTAACTGTGATAACTATGGGGTTCTGTAGACTTGGTATTTGTTCATAAAGATCATACAGTAATTACCTTATCAAATGTAAATACTTTCTCATAGAAATTTAATTAGTCCCCTACCGGTTTACCGGAGGGGACTTAAGGTTTACCCTCCGTCTGTCCGTCCGTCAGTCCGTTCGTCAGTCCGTCCGTCCACAAAACTGGATCCCGCGATAACTCAAAAAGTACTGAAAATATTTTAATGAAACTTGATATATGGATATATGGCAGTATGGAGATTATGCACGTCTTTTTCTTTTCTTCCTATGTTGAAAATTCTGGTTGCTATGGCAACAAATAGACTGAAAATATGGCAAATTTTACACATAACCTGGATCCCGCGATAACGCAAAAAGTACGGAAAATATTTTTATGAAACTTGATATATGGATAGATGGCAGTGTGGAGATTATGCATGTCTTTTTTTTTTCTTCCTATGTTGAAAATTCTGGTTGCTATGGCAACAAATAGACTGAAAATATGGCAAATTTTACACATAACCTGGATCCAGTGATAACACAAAAAGTACTGAAAATATGTTTATGAAACTTGACATATGGGTAGATGGCAGTATGGAAATTATGCACATCCTTTTCTTATCTTCCTATGTTGAAAATTCTGGTTGCTATGGCAACAAATAGACTGAATTTCAAGATTTCTGATTCTAGTTTTTAAGTTTTTTCACTATAAGTTCTTTTTTTCTTAAGGTATTTTCTTCAAACTTTAAATATAAGTTGCTTGTCATCAACCACATAATATGTGACAAGGTTTACAACTCTAGCACAAAATTTATCAGAATTACCTCCCTTGAACTTAAAATTTTCATGAAAAAACATTGTTTTTTTTAATAACTTCTTTTTCTGAATGTATCTACTTCAAACTTCATATAAATGTTTCTTATTATCACTCAACATTTGTGAGTGTTCAATACTCTAGCAAGACAATTTCCAGAATTATGCCCCTTTTGAACTTAGACTTTTTTTTTGAGAAATTGGTAATTTTTACTCCAACTTCTTCAATCATGATAGGAGTTTAAAAATGTTATATTTTGATAACAGGGATGTTTAAAGAATAACTTTAGAGTGTCCTTCAGTCCGTTTGTCTGTACATAAAAACTGTTTCACTTTTAAAGAACTTTTTCAACAAATTTACTTAAAATAGGAACCTAAGTGAATGGCCAATGGCCCTTCAGAATGTTGCTTGGGCTCTTACCGGTAGGGGACTTATGGATTGCTTGCAATACTATGATAATTGCTTGTTATATTTTAATTTTCAAGTAAATATCAGTTCAGCTCATTCAAAGATTAAGAATTGTAATGAAATGTATTTCCCTAGAATAAAATCTTAAATCAGAATTTTTTAGTTATTAAATTACAATAACATGTACTTTTTATATGCCCGTTTAAAAAAAGATAAAAATATGAAGATGTGTATAGGGACGATTTAATCATCATTTATTGAGGGATTGTAACACAAATGGTCATTATAATGACTACGGCTGTGACACATGTACTTTAGGTCAATATATGCAAGGTCAAGGTCACTAAAGATGGTGAAATATCCAGATTTTGTCTGGAGCATATCTCCTACATGTATGGAAGAATTTTTATAATACTTTATGGAAATGTTCACCACCATGATATGTATTGCTCCATGCATGATCCAGGTCAAAGGTCAAGGTCACACTTAGAGCTCATTGAAAAACGCTTGTCCGGAGCAAAACTTCTACATTCATAGGGGGTTTTCAATATAACTTGGCACAAATGTTCACCATTGTGAGGCTGAGTGTCGCATGCAAAATTCAGATCCCTGCGACCAAAGTCAAGGTTACACATAGAGGTCAAAGTTCAGATAAAAATTTGAAGATGGTTATAGGGACCATTTAGTCATCATTTATTGATGGATTGTAGCACAAATGGTAACTATCATGACTACAGGTGTGACACATTTAATTTAGGTTAATATTTGCAAGGTCAAGGTCACTGGAGATGATTAAATATCCAGATGTTGTCCGGAGCATATTTTCTACATGCATGGAGGAATTTTAATGTTACTTTTATAGAATTGTTCACCACCATGAGACGTAGTGCCCTGCACATAAACCAAGTCTCTAGGTCAAAGGTGAAGGTCACCGTTACAGCTCATAGAAAAACACTTGTCTGGAGCAAAACTTCTACATGCATAGAGGGATTTCAATATAATTTGGCACAAATGTTCATCATTGTGAGGCTGAGTGCCGTGCATAAAATTCAGGTCCCTGCGACCAAGGTCAAGGTCACACATCCTGTGCATATCTTCCCTACTGATTTGTTTTAAGGTTCATTTAACAACACAGTGCCAAGAATAAAAACTTGCTTGCTAGATAACACTTATCCATAATGCCCCCATCTCCATCTAAAGCTTTCGTAAACGGGCGTATTTTGTGACTATGGCGACCTTGTTTGGTGATAAAATGCCCTACTTTTCCCCTAGTTTTTTTGGTAGAGGCAGTAGAAAGCCTGTCAACGGTATATCTTTCTTGAAATTACGCACAAATTGCATACAAGGTAGGCATTGTGATCACACGAAGTCCAACTTGCGTCACACTCTTTGATTTCCTGAAACAGCATTTCCTCCTTAACAACATACATTTGACTAACGTATATAAGATTTTTCCACAGGTGACCCTCTACAAAGGTTATGTAAATAACTTCCGGCGTATGCACACCACAACCATTTAATCGCTACATTTTTTTTTTATGCCACTGCGATGCGGTGGCATTGCGGCGATGCGGTGGCATATAGCGATTCACCTGTTTGTGTGTGTGTGTGTGTGTTATATAGATGATATAGTGAACTTAAAAAGTCTTCTTGTGAAAAACTACTAGTCCAATTTCAACCAAACTTGGCAGGATTGTTCCTTGGGTGAAGGGCTTCCAAAGTTGTTCTAAGAATTTCATTCCATGCAAAAATCTGATTGCCATGGCAACCAAAAGGAATTATAAGAATAAATTTAAAAACCTTCTTGTAAAGACCCAAAAGGCCTAGAGCTTAGATATTTTGCATAAGGCATTGTCTGGTAGACCTCTAACAAGATTGTTCAAATTATAGCCCTGGGGTCAAAATTGGCCCCGCCCCGGGGGTCATTGATTTTCACTATGTACATATAGAAAAAACTTTAAATACCTTCTTGTAAAAATCCAAAAGGCCTAGAGCTTAGATATTTTGCATAAGGCATCATCTGGTAGACCCTTACCAAGATTGTTCAAATTATAGCCCTTGGGTCAAAATCGGCCCCGCCCCGGGGTCATTGATTTTCGCTATATGTACATATAGTAAAAACTTAAAACACCTTCTTGTAAAGACCCAAAAGGCCTAGAGCTAAAATATTTTGCATAAGGCATTGTCTGGTAGACCTCTACCCAGATTGTTAAAATTATAGCCCTGGGGTTACAATCGGCCCCGCCCCAGGGGTCATTGGTTTTCCTTATATGTTAATAGTAAAAACTTTAAAAAAATCTTCTAGCAATTGACAAAATAATGCTAGAGCTTAGATATTTTGCATGAAACATTGTGTTGTAAACCTCTAGCAAGATTGTTCAAATTATAGCCCTGGGGTCAAAATTGCCCTCACCCTGGGGGTCATTGATTTCAATATATACAAATAGTAAAAAATAAAAAAATCTTATTGTCTGAAGGTACAAGGCTTAGAGCTTTAATATTTGTTAAATAATATCATCTAAAGGTACTCTACCAAAGTTGTTAGTCCCCTACTGGTTTACCGGAGGGGACTTTAGGTTTACCCTCCGTCAGTCCGTCCGTCCACAAAACTGGATCCCGCGATAACACAAAAAGTACTGAAAATATTTTAATGAAACTTGGTATATGGATAGATGGCAGTATGGAGATTATGCATGTCTTTTTCTTTTCTTCCTATGTTGAAAATTCTGGTTGCTATGGCAACAAATAGACTGAAAATATGGCAAATTTTACACATAACTTGGATCCCGCGATAACGCAAAAAGTACTGAAATTTTTTTTATGAAACTTGATATATGGATAGATGGCAGTATGGAGATTATGCAGGTCTTTTTCTTTTTTTCCTATGCTGAAAATTCTGGTTGCTATGGCAACAAATAGACTGAAAATATGGCAGATTTTACACATAACCTGGATCCAGTGATAACGCAAAAAGTATTGAAAATATTTTTATGAAACTTGACATATGGGTAGATGGCAGTATGGAAATTATGCACATCCTTTTCTTATCTTACTGTGTTGAAAATTCTGGTTGCTATGGCAACAAATAGACTGAATTTCAAGATTTCTGATTCTAGTTTTTAAGTTTTTTCACTATAAGTTCTTTATTTCTTAAGGTATTTTCTTCAAACTTCAACTTTAAAAATAAGTTGCTAGTCATCAACCACATCATATGTGACAAAGTTTACAACTCTAGCACAAAATTTATCAGAATTACCTCCCTTGAACTTAAAATTTTCATGAAAAAAAAACATTGTTTTTTTTAATAACTTCTTTTTTTCTGAACGTATCTACTTTAAACTTCATATAAATGTTTCTTATTATCACTCAACATTTGTGAGTGTTCAATACTCTAGCAAGACTATTTCCAGAATTATGCCCCTTTTGAACTTAGACTTTTTTTTGAGAAATTGGTAATTTTTACTCCAACTTCTTCAATCATGATAGAATATTCTTCAAACTCCCACATCATTATAATATGACAAGGTTTATAAATCTAGCATCCATATTTCCAGAATTATCTCCTCCTTAAACTTTTATTTTTTCCTATTTGTTCTTTTAACTTTCATTTACTTCAATTTCAAAATAAATATTCAATATTCAAACCTTCATTACTAATTGTTCTTTGTTACACTCACATCATGTATGACATCGTTATCTCCTTTTTTTTAAATTTTGCTTTTAAAATGTTATATTTTGATAACAGGGATGTTTAAAAAATAACTTTAGACTGTCCTTCCGTCCGTCTGTCTGTCTGTTCACTGTGATTACTTTTAAAGAACTTTTTCAACAAATTTACTTAAAATAGAAAAATAAGTGAATGGCCAATGGCCCTTCAGAATGTTGCTTCCGCTCTTACCGGTAGGGGACTTATGGATTGCTTGCAATACTTTGATAATTGCTTGTTCAAATTTTGCCTCTTGTGTCAAAATTAGCCCGGCCCCTGGGAGACATAGGTTTATCTTATATGTATATAGTTAAAACTTAAAAAATCATCTTCTCTAAATTTACAAAGGATAGAGTTAAGATATTTTGCATGAAACATTGTGTAGTGAACCTCTAGCAAGATTGTTAAAATTATAGCCCTTTTAAAATTGGTTCCGCCCCGGGGGTCATTGATTTTACATATAGTGAAAAAAAAAGTATATTTTTGTCTGAAGGTTTAAGGCATAAAGCTTTGATGTTTGATATATAATATCATCTATAGGTCCTCTACCAAAGTTGTCGAAATGTCAGTGATTCTCATTATATACACGTATTATATACACGTATTAAAAACAGAAAAAAAAACAAATGTTTTCTGAATGGGAGAAAGCTATAGCTTAGATATTTGACTTGAAATGTTGTTTGATGGACCTGTATCAAGATTGTTATTAAACCCTTGGGTCAAAATTATGCCTTGTCCAAGGAGACAGTGACCTTCTTTCTTGTCCTTTGATTTACAGCAATGACATTTTGACCATGTGCACAGTTTTAGTTGTAAAATTGAACTTTGACCTAGATTTTGATGATGTGACCTACTTTCTTCTCCTTTGATGTACAGCTATGAAATTTGAACCATGCGGTGGCATAGCATTTTTCTCAAATGCAATCTTGTTTAAAAAAAAGTGTTTAATATTCTCGTTCCTAATATTTTTAATGTGTCAATGTCCTGTAAAAAGTACTGAAGATATTTTTATAAAATTTGATGTATGGATAGATCCAGTCTGGAGTTTATGAACGTCTTTTTCTTTTCTTCATTAAGAATTATATTATAAGACATGGTTTCCATATTATTTTCATTTCAACTTGAAATTAACTTCAAATTTTTCTTTTGATTCTCTTATTTGTTACCTTAAATGGTATTTTTTCACTTTTCTTTTTTGTGACTATAAATGTTAACTTCATTAAACTTGTTCAGAAGTCTATCATCTTTATTTCAATAGTTATCTCCTCTTAGTTTAAGAATTTTGCTTTTAAAAATGTTATATTTTGCTTTTAAAAATGTTATCTTCTGGTAACAACCAGGGATGTTTAAAGTCTCTGTCAGTTGGTCTGTCTGTCTTTTCTAAAAACTGGTTCTTGATATCACATTTAAAGACATTGGAACTTTTCCAACAAATTTACTTAAAATAGAGAAAAGTTGAAACATCAAAAACATATTCATCCTGAGAAAATTGAATCTTATGATTATAATATGTTCTATAAACATAATTACACATTTTACATAGAACTAAGATACAGACAAACTAAGACCTTAAAAGATTTAGGTTTATTCATGTCAACATCCGTTCAATTACATATTTCAATGACAAATAGCCCTTCAGAATGTTGCCGGGGTTCTAACCGGTAGGGTACTTTTAAATTGCTTGCAAAACTATGAAAATTGATTGTTTTATCATATCTTTCTTTTTATACACCCGTTTGAAAAACGGGACGTATTATGGGAACGCCCCTGGCGGGCGGGCGGGCGGCGTCCAATTTTGTCCGGAGCATATCTCCTACATGTATGGCGGGATTTTAATGAAACTTCATAAAAATGTTCACCACTATGAGGAGCAGTGTCGCGCACATGAACCAGGTCTCTAGGTCAAAGGTCAAGGTCACACTTAGAGCTCATTGAAAAATGCTTGTCCGGAGCAAAACTTCCACATGTATAGAGGGATTTCAATATTACTTGGCACAAATGTTCACCATTGTGAGGCGGAGTGTCGCGCACAAGATTCAGGTCCTTGCGGTCAAGGTCACACATAGAGGTCAAAGTTCAGATAAAAATATGAAGATGTGTATATGGACCATTTAGTCATCATTTATTGAGGGATTGTAACACAAATGGTCATTATCAAGACTATGGCTGTGATACATATAATTTAGGTCAATATATACAAGGTCAAGGTCACTAAAGATGATGAAATATCCAGATTTTGTCTGGAGCATATCTCCTACATGTATGGAGGGATTTTAATGAAACTTCATAGAAATGTTCACCACTATGAGGAGCAGTGTCTTGCACATGAACCAGGTCTCTAGGTCAAAGGTCAAGGTCACACTTAGAGCTCATTGAAAAATGCTTGTCCGGAGTAAAACTTCCACATGTATAGACGGATTTCAATGTTACTTGACACAAATGTTCACCATTGTGAGGCGGAGTGTCACGTGCAAGATTCAGGTCCTTTCGGCCAAGGTCAAGGTCACACATAGAGGTCAAAGTTCAGATAAAAATATGGTGATGTGTATTTGGACCATTTAGTCATCATTTATTGAGGGATTGTAACACAAATGGTCATTATCAAGACTATGGCTGTGATACATATAATTTAGGTCAATATATACAAGGTCAAGGTCACTAAAGATGATAAAATAACCAGATTTTGTCCGGGGCATATCTCCTACACGCATGGAGGGATTTTAATGAAATTTCATAGAAATGTTCACCATTATGAGAAGCCATGTCACGCACATGAACTAGGTCTCTAGGTCAAAGGTCAAGGTCACACTTAGAGCTCATTGAAAAATGCTTGTCCGGAGCAAAACTTCCACATGCATAGAGGGATTTCAATATAACTTGGCACAAATGTTCACCATTGTGAGGCAGAGTGTCGCGCACAAAATTCAGGTCCCTGCAGCCAAGGTCAAGGCCACACATAGAGGTCAAAGTTTAGATAAAAATATGAAGATGTGTATAGGGATGATTTAATCATCATTTATTGAGGGATTGTAACACAAATGGTCATTATCATGACTACGGCTATGAATGACACATGTACTTTAGGTCAATATATGCAAGGTCAAGGTCACTAAAGATGGTGAAATATTCAGATTTTGTCTGGAGCATATCTCCTACATGTATGGAAGAATTTTTATAATACTTTATGGAAATGTTCACAACCATGATATGTATTGCTCCATGCATGATCCAGGTCTCCAGGTCAAAGGTCAAGGTCACACTTAGAGCTCATTGAAAACCGCTTGTCCGGAGCAAAACTTCTACATTCATAGGGGGATTTCAATATAACTTGGCACAAATGTTCACCATTGTGAGGCTGAGTGTTGCACGCAAAATTCAGATCCCTGCGACCAAAGTCAAGGTTACACATAGAGGTCAAAGTTCAGATAAAAATTTGAAGATGTGTATAGGGACCATTTAGTCATCATTTATTGATGGATTGTAGCACAAATGGTAACTATCATGACTACAGGTGTGACACATTTAATTTAGGTTGATATTTGCAAGGTCAAGGTCACTGGAGATGATTAAATATCCAGATGTTGTCCGGAGCATATTTTCTACATGCATGGAGGAATTTTAATGTTACTTTATAGAATTGTTCACCACCATGAGATGAGTGCCCTGCACATGAACCAAGTCTCTAGGTCAAAGGTGAAGGTCACAGTTAGAGCTCATAGCAAAACGCTTGTCTGGAGCAAAACTTCTACATGCATAGAGAGATTTCAATATAATTTGGCACAAATGTTCATCATTGTGAGGCTGAGTGCCGTGCATTATTCAGGTCCCTGCGACCAAGGTCAAGGTCACACAATCCTGTTTGCATATCTTCCCTACTGATTTGTTTTAAGGTTCATTTAACAACACAGTGCCAAGGATAAAAACTTGCTTGCTAGATAACACTTATCCATAATGCCCCCATTTCAATCTAAAGCTTTCATAAACGGGTGTATTTTGTGACTATGGCACCCTTGTTTTAAATCTAAAATTGGACGAAAAGTAACTTTTAATAATAAACTATTTTGCACCAGATCTAATTTGAATAACAATAGGCAATGTTCTTGTCTGCCTTTTCTTAAATCAAGTGTGAAAATCAAATAGTTTTCCCCGGAGCAAAATGCTTTCATCTGATTAGACAGTCAATTATCAACTTTTATCTATGATAGACACACATTAAACATGAAGTAACACAATATGCCCAAGTCATTTTATTACGGGGCCATAATAAAATTGATCAGTACTGAATGCACACATCTTTGCAAAAACAAATACTTTATAATGCAACCAAAACGTAAAGTGTACTATCATTTTATGACGAATAGTTTTCATTGATTATGAGATATTTATACCCCCACCACAAAATGTGGGGGGGGCTATAATGGATTCGCTTTGTCGCGTCGGTCGGTCGGTCGGTCGGTCAGTCGGTCGGTCGGTCCGTCCGTCTCCATTTTCGTGTCCGCTCTATAACTCCTATACCACTTGAAGGATTTTCTTCAAATTTGGCTCAAATGTTCACCTCAGCAAGGGGATGTGCAGAACCCATGTTGCCCATGTGTCAGCTCAAGGTCAAGGTCACAATTGAAGGTCAAATATCAAACACAATCATATATTAGACAGTATGTCGTGTCCGCACTGTAGGTCCTACAATAATTGAAAGATTTTCTTCAAACTTGGCTAAAATGTTCACCTCAACAAGGGGATGTGCAGAACTCATGTTGCCCATGTGTCATTTTAAGGTCAAGGTCACAATTGAAGGTCAAATATCAAACAATCAAATATTACACAATATGTCGTGTCCGCTCTGTAAGTCCTACACTAATTGAAAGATTTTCTTCAAACTTGGCTCAAATGTTCATTTCAACAATGGGATGTGCAGAACCCATGTTGCCCATGTGTCAGCTCAAGGTCAAGGTCACAATTGAAGGTCAAATATCAAACAATCAAATATTACACAGTATGTCGTGTCCGCTCTGTAAGTCCTACACTTATGAAAAGATTTTCTTCAAACTTGGCTCAAATGTTCACCTCAACAAGGTTATGTGCAGAACCCATGTCACTCTTTTGCCGGCTTAGGGTCAAGGTCACACTTGAAGGTCAAAAATTGACTTAGAAAATGTTCTTTAATTTTAACATATATCTGAATATTTCTGAATCTAGGAAATGTATTTGCTTGAAACTTAAAATATAAATGAAGTGTCACAATTAAGATATGCTGGTCAAGTTTCATAACTCTGTATTGCATTTTAACAAAGTTATGCCCCTTTTTAATCTTCAAATTTACATACAATCACATATTAGACAATATGTTGTGTCCGCTCTATAAATCCTATACTAATGGAAGAATTTTCTTCAAACTTTTCTCAAATGTTCACCTTAACAAGGTTATGTGCAGAATCCATGTCACCTTTGTGCAGACTAAAGGTCAAGGTCAGACTTGAAGGTCAAAAATTGACTTAGAAAATGTTCTTAGATTAAAACATGTTCTTGAATATTTCGGAAACTAGCATAGGTATTTGCTTGAAACTTAAAAGATATATGAGGTGTCACAAATTACAATATGCAGGTCAAGTTTCATAACTCTGTATTGGATTTTGACAAAAGTTATGCCCCTTTTTAAGTCTTTAAATTTACATACAATCAATACTAGACAATATGTTGTGTCAACTCTATAAATTCTATACTAATGGAAGGATTTTCTTCAAACTTTACTCAAATGTTCACTCCAATTGGGCGATGTGCAGAACCCATCTTACCCTTGTGCCAGCTGAAGGTCAAGGCCACACTTGAAGGTCAAAAATTGACTTATAAAAAGTTTAGTATATTGGGAAAATGAAAGGTTATTTGTAACTGTTTCAAACATGATTTGATAATAGATATTTTTACTATTACCTGTACAATTAGTCTTTATTTCACCAGAGATAATTTCTTTTTATGTATTTGTGTCACTTAAGTTATTCCCTTAACCACCTTTCCAAGTTGTCTTCTGTCAAGGACATTGGTGGGGGTATGAATCGCATTCAGCGATAGTTCTAGTTTTTCATGTCTTTGTTTAATCTGAATATTTGACTGAACAATTTACGTACAAATTAATGAAATAAATGTTCAACATCGTTTTTGTGCCCCCACGTTAGTGGCGGGCATTTAGATTTACCCTTGTCCGTCTGTCCGTCTGTTCACTTTTGTGTCGCACGTAACTCAAAAAGAATTTGACCTAGAGTCATGAAACTTTACAGGAATGTTGATCAGCATGTGTAGTTGTGCACCTGGGTATTTTCGTCTGGATATTTTTAGTATTTTCAGAGTTATTGCCCTTGACTTAGTAAAATTTTGCAATTTCAACTTGTGTCGCATGTAACTCAAAAAGTATTTGACCTACAGTCATGAAACTTTACAGGAATGTTGGTCAGCATGTGTGGTTGTGCACCTGGGTATTTTGGTCTGGATATTTTTAGTATTTTTAGAGTTATTGCCCTTGACTTAGTAAAATTTTGCAATTTTCAACTTGTGTCGCACATAACTCAAAAAGTATTTTACCTAGAGTCAGGAAACTTTACAGGAATGTTGATCAGCATGTTTAGTTGTGCACCTGGGTATTTTCGTCTGGATATTTTTAGTATTTTCAGAGTTATTGCCCTTGACTTAGTAAAATTTTGGCAATTTTCAAACATGTGTCGCACATAACTCAAAAAGTTTTTGACCTAGAGTCATGTTACTTTACAGGAATATTGATCAGCATGTGCAGTTGTGCACCTGGGGTATTTTCGTCTGGATTTATTTTTTTTAAGACTTATTGCCCTTCACTTAGGGGAAAATTTTTGCAATTTTCAACTTGTGTCGCAAGTTTTCTCAAAAAAGGATTTTGACATAGTCAATAAACCTTTTGGGGCAGTTTGCTCAGCATTTTTAAGATTTGCACCTGGGGTTTAGCTTGTGGATTTATCCAGTATTTGTAGAGTTATTTCCCTTGACTTAGTAAAAAAATTGACAGAACAGTGGCGCGGTGGGGGCACCCGTGTCCTATGGACACATTTCTAGTTTAAAAATAGATTGCTTATGTAATATTGTTCTTTTGCTCTTTTATAAAAATACTTTCAGCATAATTTTGCTGTTATAAAGGAAAAGGTCAGAGTTATTAATTTGGAGAAACATGCAATGCTACAAACAATGTTATGCTAAACATAATGATAATGGTAAGAAATGACAATACCATGTCTTTTCTGCCTGCTTGGACATTTTACCTTACAAGTCATTGATATTTATTTTTAACTTATCACAAAAATGGCAAGATTATTTATGAAATAAAGGCTAAGCAAGAAATGATAGAATTGTATGCATCTTATTGTAAGTAGTTTTTTAAATTGCTTTTGACAGGTGAGCAGATAAGTTTGAGGTGTATTCAACGGATTGAGGCTCATTTGGAGTGCGTGGTTGTCCAAATTAAACGGATACAAACATCTCTTAGATGTTTGGAAACAGGATTCAAATACATTGGGAATAGTACCCATTTCCTAAAATCCTTGGATAATGTAACTCTTAAAAACGTAAGGTTTATTTTCACGAAGTATTTTCTTCTATATTCTATATCTTAAAAAAACAAAAATGTTTATAAAGCAGATTTTGTGTTTAATGTAATCAAATGAAATATATGATTTTTCTGCTGCAGTAATCGTTTTTGTTTTAAAAATGCTTATTTATAGCATTACATACATCAGTAATTGATCAATTTGAAGAGTTTACAAATATTTTGATATGCGAGAATGTCTTAATGCGCATTTTCATAGCCTGGTGCATGTGAAAGTAGGTTTTAATTTGATTATAAATGTATAAAAGTTGTAATTTATTATTATTAAGTAATTTTATTATTAACAATATTGTCTGACATTAGCAGGTAATATATTTTCCTTGAGATACATTCTATGAACATCGCTTTCTTATTTTCTTTATACATATTTTTTTCGTTTATTTAAAATGACAATTTCAGGAATGGGTCAAGGTTCAAGATCTAATAAAGCATTGCCAAATTGTTAATCAAAAGTTGCAACGCGAACCGAGACTCTACGAAAATCAGACAGATGGTGAGAGAGAGGAAAGATTAAAGTCCATATTAAAGGAATTTGGAATCGATACATTAGAAAAAGGACCAAATCAAGACACAAGTTAGAATTTAGTTCTGATAAGTTTCTTGTAGCAAACTTGAACGCGATTTAGGTTGCAAAATCCTGCTTTATATAAAGCTAAAATGAATATGAAAACAAATAAAGACAGGGATATAAATTTGCATACTTACATGTTTTGTGTATTCAAAAACTTTCCAATGTTAACACTTCTTGCATTTTAAGCAATTAGGAATTTTCTGTTATACAATGATAAGCTAAGCTACTTGTAGCTTTGATACAATAAAGATTGAACCATCTGAATATGTTTGCATTGCTTTTGATGAATTGAATAAATGGATAAAATATTTGTACTAGTAATAAGTAATGGTTGCTTAATTATTTGTTGTGGTTTTTCATACTTTTGTCATAATGCATTGATTTTTTTTTAAACAGAATAATAGAATACACTATCATTTTACACTGAGTTATTAGCTCACCTGTCACAAAGTGACAGGGTGAGCTTTTGTGATCGCTTTTCGTCCGGCGTCCGTCCGTCCGTCGTCCGTCCGTAAACTTTTGCTTTAAATGACATCTCCTCATAAACCACTGAGCCAATTTCATCCAAACTTCACAGGAATGTTCCTTTGGTGGTCACCTTTAAAAATTGTTCAAAGAATTTAATTCCATGCAGAACTCTGGTTGCCATGGCAACCGAAAGAAAAATCTTTAAATATCTTCTTTTAAACAACCCTAAGAGCTAGAGCTTAGATATTTGGCATGAAACATCTTCTAGTGAGTGTCTACCAAGTTTGTTCAAATAAAAGCCCTGGGGTCAAAATTGGCCCCGCCCCAGGGGGTCATTGATTTTCCCTATATGCATATAGTAAAAACTTAAAAAATCTTCTTTGAAAGAACCCAAAGAGCAAAAGCTAAGATATTTGGCATGAAACATCTTCTAGTGAGTGTCTACCAAGTTTGTTCAAATAAAAGCCCTGGGGTCAAAATTGGCCCCGCCCCGGGGGTCATTGATTTTCCCTATATGCGTATAGTAAAAACTTAAAAATTTTTTTTTAAAGAACCGTAAGAGCTAGAGCTTAGATATTTGGCATGAAACATCTTCTAGTGAATGTCTACCAAGTTTGTTCAAATAAAAGCCCTGGGGTCAAAATTGGCCCTGCCCCGGGGGTCATTGATTTTCCCTATATGCATATAGTAAAAACTTAAAAAATTTTTTTTTAAACAACCGTAAGAGCTAGAGCTTAGATATTTGGCATGAAACATCTTCTAGTGAATGTCTACCAAGTTTGTTCAAATAAAAGCCCTGGGGTCAAAATTGGCCCCGCCCCAGGGGGTCATTGATTTTCCCTATATGCATATAGTAAAAACTTAAAAAATCTTCTTTTAAAGAACCCAAAGAGCTAGAGCTAAGATATTAAGCATGAAACATCTTCTAGTGAGTGTCTACCAAGTTTGTTCAAATTAAAGCCCTTGGGTCAAAATTGGCCCCGCCCAGGGGGGTCATTGATTTTCCCTATATGCATATAGTAAAAACTTAAAAAATCTTCTTTTAAAGAACCATAAGAGCTAGAGCTTAGATATTTGGCATGAAACGTCTTCTAGTGAATGTCTACCAAGTTTGTTCAAATAAAAGCCCTGGGGTCAAAATTGACCACGCCCCAGGGGGTCATAGATTTTCCCTATATGCATATAGTAAAAACTTAAAAAATCTTCTTTTAAAGAACCCAAAGAGCTAGAGCTAAGATATTTAGCATGAAACATCTTCTAATGGGTGTCTACCAAGTTTGTTCAAATGAAAGGCCTGGGGTCAAAATTGGCCCCGCCCGGGGGGTCATTGATTTTCCTTATATGTGTATAGCAAAAACTTAAAAATCTTCTTTGAAAAAACCCAAATAGCTAGAGTTTAGATATTAAGCATGAAACATCTTCTTATGGGTGTCTACCAAGTCTGTTCAAATAAACAAATAAAAGCCCTTGGGTAAAAATTGGCCTGGGGGTGGGGGGGGGGGGCTACATACAGGTGAGCGACCTCAGGGCCATCATGGCCCTCTTGTTTATATAGTGATGCTTTATGTGTTTTATTTGTAGCTTTTTGTTGAATATTAATCAGATATAATATTATTTGAAGAAGTATTTTATTCACACACAACTATAATAGATTTAAGAGCACATGTTGGGTGCAATATACTGACACGCTTGAAATATGTTAAAAGAATAACGCAAAGTAACATATAGATTATGTAACATCTATGTCACACATACGAGAGCTGCAACATTTAATATTTCATATTTGTAAACAATTGTAAGAACTATAAAGTAAATGGCCCTTTCACTACCATTTCGTGTAATATGGGTAACAATGTTGAAACAATTCGGTAACAATATAACCCTATTAATTTCGGCTTTTGATCATGTAAGGGCATGTGCTGTAACACTTGCAGATATACATTCCAACATACTACCAGCACTTTGATATTTGTGGATGGCTCGATTTATTTTGAAAAAAAAAATAGAAAATTAATAATTGATATCCCTTGATTTAAAAATTTAATTATCTTTATAGTAAGTCGTTCTGTATTTTGCACTTGCTGCATTGGCATTTAGCAGTTGAAAGCCATCATTTGACCATCAGAGCTTAATTCTTTTAAACATGTAATATAAAACGCAATGGAATGTTTTTTAAACAACGGGCGATTCAGAGCCATAATGAGCTTTTAAAATAGATTCAAAATTCATTCTCGTTTATCTTGTACTTCATTCATAACAATACAGTAAATCACATGTACATAACAGTCATATTTTAGGATATAACATTGACGCATCTGCTACAATAGAATTCAATTAATTTATCACCTGTGCATTCATTCCAAATACGTCAATACCATACATTTAAAATAATTCCTTACCCTTTGGATAAAAGTAAAAAAGCAAGTACATAGGGAAACAAGAAAACCAAAAAAGCTACAAAAGACACACACATACATATCCATTTTAAATTATTTTTATTAGCTCACCTGTCACAAAGTGACAGGGTGAGCTTTTGTGATCGCTTTTCGTCCGTCCGTCCGTAAACTTTTGCTTTAAATGACATCTCCTCATAAACCACTGAGCCAATTTCATCCAAACTTCACAGGAATGTTCCTTTGGTGGTCACCTTTAAAAATTGTTCAAAGAATTTAATTCCATGCAGAACTCTGGTTGCCATGGCAACCAAAAGAAAAAACTTTAAATATCTTCTTTTAAAAAACCATAAGAGCTAGAGCTTAGATATTTGGCATGAAACATCTTCTAGTGAGTGTCTACCAAGTTTGTTTAAATAAAAGCCCTGGGGTCAAAATTGGCCCCGACCCTGGGGGTCATTGATTTTCCCTATATGCATATAGTAAAAACTTAAAAAATCTTCTTTTAAAGAACCGTAAGAGCTAGAGCTTAGATATTTGGCATGAAACATCTACTAGTGAATGTCTACCAAATTTGTTCAAATAAAAGCCCTGGGGTCAAAATTGGCCCCGACCCAGGGGGTCATTGATTTTCCCTATATGCACACTGTAAAAACTTAAAAAATCTTCTTTTAAAGAACCCAAAGAGCTAGAGCTAAGATATTAAGCATGAAACATCTTCTAGTGAGTGTCTACCAAGTTTGTTCAAATTAAAGCCCTGGGGTCAAAAATTAGCCCTGCTCCGGGGGTCATTGGTTTTCCCTATATGCATATGGTAAAAACTTAAAAAATCTTCTTTTAAAGAACCATAAGAGCTAGAGCTTAGATATTTGGCATGAAACATCTTCTAAGGAATGTCTACCAAATTTGTTCAAATAAAAGCCCTGGGGTCAAAATTGACCCCGCCCCAGGGGGTCATAGATTTTCCCTATATGCATATAGTAAAAACTTAAAAAAAATTCTTTTAAAGAACCCAAAGAGCTAGAGCTAAGATATTAAGCATGAAACATCTTCTAGTGAGTGTCTACCAAGTTTGTCCAAATTAAAGCCCTGGGGTCAAAATTGGCCCCACCCCGGGGGTCATTGATTTTCCCTATATGCATATGGTAAAAACTTAAAAAATCTTCTCTTAAAGAACCATAAGAGGTAGAGCTTAGATATTTGGCATGAAACATCTTCTAGTGAATGTCTACCAAGTTTGTTCAAATAAAAGCCCTGGGGTCAAAATTGACCCTGCCCCAGGGGGTCATAGATTTTCCCTACATGCATATAGTAAAAACTTAAAAAATCTTCTTTTAAAGAACCCAAAGAGCTAGAGCTAAGATATTTAGCATGAAACATCTTCTAATGAGTGTCTACCAAGTATGTTCAAATAAAAGCCCTGGGATCAAAATTGGCCCGTCCGGGGGGGATCATTGATTTTCCTTATATGTGTATAGCAAAAACTTAAAAATCTTCTTTGGAAAAACCCAAATAGCTAGAGTTTAGATATTAAGCATGAAACATCTTTAAGTAAATATCTACAAAGTTTGTTAAAATAAAAGCCCGGGGTCAAAACTGGCCCTGCCCCAGGGGTGACATTGTTTTTAACTATATGTGTATAGTAAAAACTTTAAAAATCTTCTTTTAAAAATGCCAATGAGCTAGAACTTAGATGTTTAGCATGAAACATCTTCTTATGGTTGTGTACCAAGTCTGTTCAAATAAACAAATAAAAGCCCTTGGGTAAAAATTGGCCCGGGGGTTGGGGGCCATTATACAGGTGAGCGACCTCAGGGCCATCATGGCCCTCTTGTTATTAAATCTATTTATTTTATGCTTTTCAGTGGATTACTGATTTATCTGTGAAAATTATATTTGGTAATTTCACAGTGAAAATTATCAAAATATAATTTCACTTTTTTCAATGACGAAACTACTTTTTAGCTCGACTTTTTTTTTTTTTTTTGAAAAAAAAAGTAGAGGTATTGTTACAGTCAGGTCGGCGTTGCCGTTGCCGTCCGAAAACTTGTACCTGGATCATAACTTTTTTATTTCTTGGTGTATTGTCTTCATACTTGGCCACAACAACCCTTGGGACAAGACCTTTCAGTAGACCACACTAACCTTGACCTTCATCCATAAATGACCTTGACCTTCAAGGTTAAATGTCCAATTTTTGCTTGTTCATGCTGTTATTGGCTGTAACTTTGTTATTTTTGAATGGATTGTCTTCAAACTTGAACATAATAATCTTCAAGGATATCCCTTAAAAATAACCAGTCAGACCTTGACCTTCACTCATAAATGACCTTGACTTTGAAGGTCAAATGATTGAAATTTTTATTTTTTTGGCCATTATTGGCTGTAACTTTGTTATTTTTGAATGGATTGTCTTGAAACTTGAACATAATAATCTTCAAAAGTAACTGTTAAAAATATACCGAAAGACCTTGACCTTCACTCATTAATGACATTGTCTTTGAAGGTCAAATTATTGAAATTTTCATTGTTTTGGCGTTAACTAACTGTAACTTTGCTATTATTGAAGGGATAAACTTCATATTATAACAGAACATTCTTAAGGACCAGACCTTGTTGTTTATCAAACCCAAATTTGCTTGGGCTCTTTAATGACCTTGACCTTGAATGTTATATTACTGAATTTTTCTCAGATTTGTGCATTTATTGGTGTGTGTGTGTGTATATATATAAATACGCATGTGTATATATATATATTATATATATATATATATATATATATATATATATACACGCATGTATATATATATAAATTGCGTCATTTTTTTTCTATTTTTAGAAATGCGTAATTTTTTTCCTATTTTTAGAAATTGCGTCATTTTTTTCTATTTTTAGAAATTGCGTCATTTTTTTCTATTTTTAGAAATTGCGTCATTTTTTTCTAATTTTAGAAATTGTGTCATTTTTAGCTCACCTGAGCAATGCTCAGGGTGAGCTATTGTGATCGCCCTGTGTCCGTCGTCGTGCGTCGTCAACTTTTCACATAAACAACATCTCCTCTGAAACCAATGACTGCAGATCAACCAAACTTTGCAGAAATGATCCTTGGGTGGTCCCCTTTCAAAGTTGTTCAAATGGTTCCGGTCTGTTGCATATGTAGGTCACAGGGCCAGAAAAGGATTTAAAAAAAACACAAAATTAAAAAAATCTACTTGTCTGAAAGTACATGGGCCAGAGCTTTGATTTTTGGTATATGGTTATCATCTATGGGTCCTCTACCAAAAAGTTGTTCAAATTTTGTCCCCTAGTGTCAAAATTGGCCCCGCCCACGGGGGGTCATAGGTTTTTCCTTATATGTCTATAGGTAAATCTAAAAAAATCTTCTTCTCTGATTTTGGCAAAGGCTACAGATTAGATATTTGGCATGAAACATTGTTGTAGTAGACCTCTATCAAAGATTGTTCAAATAATGGCCCTAGGGTCAAAATTGGCCAGGGGTCATTGATTTTCATTACATACATATAGTGAAAACTTGAAAAATCTTCTGGTCTGAAAGTAAATGGCCTATAAGCTTTGATTTTTGGTATATGGTATCATCTATGGGTCCTCTACCAAAGTTGTTCAAATTTTGTCCCTAGTGTCAAAATTGGCTCCGCCCTGGGGGTCATAGGTTTTTTCCTTATATGTATATAGTAAAATCTAAAAAATCTTCTTCTCTGATTTGGCAAAGGCTACAGATTAGATATTTGGCATGAAACATTGTGTAGTAGACCTCTATCAAGATTGTTGAAATTAATGGCCCTAGGGTCAAAATTGGGTCCCGCCCGGGGGTTCATTGATTTTTATTACATACATATAGTGAAAACTTGAAAAATCTTCTGGTCTGAAAGTAAATGGCCTAGAGCTTTGATATTTGGTCTATGGTATCATCTGAAGGTCCAATACCAAAGTTGTACAAATTTTGTCCCTAGTGTCAAAATTGGCCCCACCCCCGGGGGTCATAGGTTTCCCTAAAAAATATGTATATAGTAAAACATAAAAAAATCTTCTTCTCTGAATTGGCAAAGGCTACAGGGTAAGATATTTGGGCATGAAACATTGGTGTGGTAGACCTTTAAACCAAAATTGTTCAAATAATGGCCCTCGGGTCAAAATTGGCCCCCGCCCTCGGGGGTCATTGATTTTCATTATATACATATAGTGAAAACTTTGAAAAATCTTATGGTCTGAAAGTAAATGGCCTAGAGCTTTGATATTTGGTCTATGGTATCATCTATAGATCCAAACCAAAGTTGTTCAAAATTTTGTTCCTAGAATTAAAATCGGCCCCGCCCTGGGGGTCATTGATTTTCCTTATAATGTATATAGTAAAAACTTAAAAAATCTTCTTTTTAAAGAACCCAAAGAGCTAGAAGCTAAGATATTTAGCATAAAAACATCTTCTCTAATGGGTGGTTCTACCAAGTTTGTTCAAATAAAAGCCCTGGGGTCAAAATTGGCCCCGCCCCCAGGGGGTCATTGAATTTTCCCTATATGCATATAGTAAAACTAAAAAAAAAAATTTTCTTTGAAAGAACCCAAAGAGCTAGAGCTAAGATATTTAGCATGAAACATGTTCTAATGGATGTCTACCATGTTCGTTCAAATAAGAGCCCTGGGGTCAAAATTGGCCCCGCCCCGGGGGTCATTCATTAGCTCGACTTTTTTTTTAGATATATACATATTATATATATACATACATATATATATATATACATATTATATATATATATATATACATATATGCATATAGTAAAACTCAAAAAAATTTTTTTTTTTTTTTTCTTTGAAAGAACCCAAAGAGCTAGAGCTAAGATATTTAGCATGAAACATGTTCTAAAATGGATGTCTACCATGTTCGTTTTCAAATAAGAGCCCTGGGGTCAAAATTGGCCCCGCCCCGGGGGTCATTCATTAGCTCGACTTTTTTTTTTTAGATATATACATATTATATATATACATACATATATATATATATACATATTATATATATATATACATATTATATATATATATATATTATATTATATATATATATCTTATATATATATATATGTATGTATATATATATATGTAAGGAACCAATATTGTGTATGTATATATATTATATATATTATATTATATATATATATATATAAATATGTGTATATATATATATATATATATACATACACACACACACACACACACATATATATATATAATATATTATATATATGTATACATATATATTTATATATATATATATATATATAGACATAAAAATCTTCTTTTAGAAAAACCCAATAACCTAGACCTTAGATGTTTAGCATGAAAACATCTTCTAATGGGTGTCAACCAAGTTTGTTCAAATAAAAGCCCTGGGGTTTAAACTGGCCCCGCTCCGGGGGGGCCTAATATACAGGTTGAGACGACTTTTGGGCCATCATAGGCCCTCTTGTTTTTATTTTTTTAGAAAATTGGCGTCATTTTTTTTCTAATTTTTAGAAGTTTGCGTCATTGTTTCTATTTTTTAGAAATTGGTCATTTTTTTTTCTTTTTTTTAGAAATTGCGTCATTTTTTAGCTCACCTGTCACAAAGTGACAGGGTGAGCTTTTGTGATTCACTTTCGTCCGGGCGTCCGGCGTCTGTCCCGGCGTCCGTAAACTTTTACTTTAAATGACATCTCCTCATAAACCACTAGGCCAAATTTCATCCAAACTTCACAGGAATGTTCCTTTGGTGGTCACCTTTAAAAATTTGTTCAAAGAATTTAATTCCATGCAGAACTCTGGTTGCCATGGCAACCGAAAGAAAAAACTTTAAATATCTTCTTTTAAAAAAACCCCTAAGAGCTAGAGCTTAGATATTTGGCATGGAACATCTTCTAGTGAGTGTCCTACCAAGTTTGGTTCAAAATAAAAACCCTGGGGTCAAAATTTTGCCCCGCCCCAGGGGGTCATTGATTTTCCCTATATGCATATAGTAAAAAAACTTACAAAATCTTCTTTGAAAGAAACTCAAAGAGCTAGAGCTAAGATATTCAGCATGAAACATGTTCTAAATGAGTGTCTACCAAGTTTTTGTTCAAATAAAAGCCCTGGGGGTCAAAAATTTGGCCCCGCCCCAGGGGGTCATTGATTTTCCCTATATTGCATATAGTAAAAACTTTAAAAATCTTCTTTTTAAAGAAACCCAAAGAGCTAGAGCTAAGATATTTAGCATGAAAAACATGTTCTAATAGTTGTCTACCAAGTTTGTTCAAAATAAAAGCCCCCTGGGGTCAAAAATTGGCCCTGCCCCGGGGGTCATTGATTTTTCCTTATATGTGTATAGCAAAAAAACTTAAAAAAAATCTTCTTTGAAAAAACCCAATAGGCTAGAAGTTTTAGATATATAGCATGAAACATCTTCTAGTGAGTGTCTACAAATTTTGTTCAAATAAAAGCCCTGGGGTCAAAACTGACCCCGCCCCGGGGGTCATTGATTTCCTTATATGTGTATAGCAAAAACTTTAACTCTTCTTTGAAAAAGCCCAAATAGCTAGAGTTTAGATATTAAGCATGGAAACATTCTTCTAGTAAGTGTCTACAAAGTTGGTTCAAATAAAAAGCCCTGGGGTCAAAACTGGCCCCGCCCCAGGGGTGTCATTGTTTTTTAACTATATGTGTATAGCAAAAACTTAAAAAAAATCTTCTTTTAAAAAGCCCAATGAGCTAGAGCTTAGATGTTTTAGCATGAAACATCTTCTTATGGGTGTCTACCAAGTTTGTTCAAATAAAAGCCCTGGGGTCAAAATTAGCCCCCGCCCCAGGGGGTCATTGATTTTCCTATATAAATGCATATAGTAAAAAACTTAAAAAAAAATCTTCTTTTTAAAGGAACTCAAAAAAAGCTAGAGCTAAGATATTTTAACATCAATCATGTTCTAATAGGTGTCTACCAAAAGTTTGTTCAAATAAAAAGCTCTGGGGTCAAAATTAGCCCCCCGCCCCAGGGGGTCATTGATTTTCCCTATATGCATATAGTAAAAACTTAAAAAATTTTTTCT
>NW_026862922.1:0-20721 GCF_026571515.1 Ruditapes philippinarum | reverse complement strand
TCCGTGCTATGTGTTAAATATTGGCATATGGCACGCACAAAGTTTTATAATTAGGGCTTATAATTTTTTAAGAGGCCTAAAAACAGATATATTTGGAAGACAATATTGTATGGTTTCTTTTAGTATACTTGTCTTGTTTTGCAAAATTAAATCGGTCACTGACTTCGTCCTTTTTATATAAGAACAATGTTGTTTCTGGACAAAAAGCCTTATTCAAACAGGGAAAGCTTGAGCAACTTAATAATGGACATGGTGTCTTGGGTTATTTTAAAAAGCAACAAAAGGCAAAATTTAATGAAGTAACTCAGTAAACGAACCAACATGTTTTGATGAAAGGAAAATAAATATGATAATATAAACAAATTGAAAAGCATACTCTAAGAATCAAAGTTAACGCCTTTCTTCTGTTTGTTTTATATGAGAAGAGTTCATTTTGCTTTCAAATGAATAAACTTAACTACATGTTTCTTACATTTTAGAATCATATACCACGTATACAACTGATGTCAGAGATAGGCTACGGAATATCATTGGCATCTCTTATCGTCGCTGTAACAATTATGATAGCGTCAAGGTAACGGAAAGTCACCTTAATAAATCGTTTTGAAATTCTTATTTTTGATAACACTGTCAGATGATATTTATTCAGTTATATTAAGAATGCATGTCAATGATTTTTGTTCAGTTCCTAAATCTCGTTATTATATCACATAAAATACATTGAATTTACATGGCACGGAGTAAAACAAAACAAATAATCGAAACAGTTACACAGGCATGCACACAAGCTCAAAAGTTTATGATATTTCATTAATTTAATAAAATGAAAGTGAATATTAAATTATAAAATATTTGGTCTTTATTATACATTTCTATATTCAAATGCATAAAAAACTTCCCTTGTCGTCACAATTTTTAACCCCAGAAAAAAGTAACCAATGTACGTTTTCTCTTTCCCTGTCGTCACAATAAGTAAAAATATAGAAAATGAGAATCCCTAAAGAAAAGCCCAACACGTCACAATTGAAAATGTTGCAGGCTCGGTTTGATTTAGCCTGTTCATGGACGATACTGTCAAGTGAAAACTACCGGCTTAAGCAGAATTCAACATTTAAACATATGGTGAAAATTTTGAATTTAGAAACATTTGAAGATGTGTTCATACGGCGGTTATCATGGAACCTTCAATGTGACACAGTATTGCTATTCCATGAAAAGCGGCGTATGGTCCCGAAGTTATAAAAAGCGTGTGCCCTTAACGAGAAAACAATGGGCGGAACTAAACAAAATTGAATTTTTAAAGGGGGTCAGAGGTTATGCAGCCTGCATATCACAGATAAGACGTCAAAGGACCACAGAAAAAGGAGCTTTCGACAAGCATGCTCTTGACTCCAGTTAACGCACGGTGTATGTTTTGGTATGCGATTAATCTCTGACACGTTATCAATAGAAAATTCTCCAAAGTATGATACAATAGTCATTGATTGTTTATTATGTAGCATTCATTGTTGTAAATAGTACATGTCTATCTGGTTGTCTTTCAAGACCGTTTAAAGGTGTTCCTTATAATAACCTATAGGTGTTTTATTTTCAGACGGCTTCACTGCAAAAGTAACGTGCTACATATAAACCTATTCTTTGCATTTATACTACGAGCTTCGATTTCTTTTCTAAAATCGTTAATCTTTGTTGACGATATTGGTTTAGAGAAAGACATCATTCGAAATCCAGGAGGGACCATAGAATTTAAACAAGACGGACTGGTAATAGCATTCTTACAATATTTGTTGAAAATGACCCATAAAAGTGCATGTAAATATTTTGCAATGTAACAGAATTACTTTTTATCACCAGGAAATTACATGTGTTCTTATCAAAAACTTTAAATAAAAGAATGCATTAAATCATTTATTCTGGAATCAATAATTCCATTTTTAACAAATGCACAAAACATAAAATATTTCTCCTCTTAATCTAAATTGTACCTGTATTTTTAACATTAGTCACTCATGTATGATTTAATGAATTAATTATTTTGTTAGTATTTTTATACTCCAGGATATAATTCATTTAGTTTATATTCCTGTTTTATTATGTCCTTTAAGTATTTTTGTTGTTAATTCACACTAGTTTTCACCATCAAATTAAATTTACTATGTGTTATTTTTTAGCATTGGGAATGTAAGTTGATAGTGAGTATATTTATGTATTCCGTGGCGACTAGTATGATGTGGATCTTGATGGAGGGACTTTATTTACATATGCTTGTATACAAAACACTTTTTACTGAGAGACATGGTACACGCTTATACGTGTTATTCGGTTGGTGTAAGTAATAAATAAAAATAAAAGTAATAAAAACAAGTTTGCATTTGAGAAAATGCTTGCCATCGCATTAATACAACACTAAATAGAAGTGTAGGAAAAAATACTGTTGAAGAACGGGTCTTTTATTAACCTCGTATATTATTGTCTGGATGAGCCGGTACCAATGCAAATCCAACGTATTACTATAAACTGCTAGCATTCCTTTGCAGAAAGATAAGCAGACGACAGCCTAAATTTCATGAGTTCATCAAAGGACAATATAGTAAGACACTTTGTCAAAATCTAGGTCAGCTGATATCAAAGTTCACTTTACATCTTAATCTGTGCACATGGTTCAAATTTCCTAGCTGTACATCAAAGGACAAAAAAGTAGGTCACATAATCAAAATCTAGGTCACTTGCTATAAAAATTCAATTTTACAACTAAAACTGTGCACATGGTCAAATTTTCATTGCTGCACATCAAAGGACAAGAAAGTAGGTCACTGTCCCCTTGGGCAAGGCATAATTTTGACCCAAGGGTTTACTTCAAAACAATCTTGATACAAGTCCACCAAACAACATTTCAAGTCAAATATCTAAGCTGTAGCTTTCTCCCATTCAGAAAACATTTGTTTTTGTTTTTATTATGTGTACTTAATGAAAATCACTGCCCCCAGGCAGGGCCGATTTTGACACCAGGGGAAAAATTTGAACAACTTTGGTAGAGGACCTACAGATGATATTATATAGCAAACATCAAAGCTCTATGCCTTGTACCTTCAGACAAAAATAGTTTTTATTTTTTTTACTTTATGTACATAATGAAAATCAATGAACCTGGGGTGGACCCAATTTTGACCCCATGGCTATAATTTGAACAATCTTAGTAGAGGTTCACTTCCCAAAGTCTCATGCCATAAATCTAACCTCTAGCCTTTGTCAATTCAGAGAAGAAGACTTTTCAAGTTTTTACTTTATACATATAAGGAAAACTATAGCCTCTAGGTCAGGCCAATGTTTTCACTAGGGGCATAATTAAAACAACTTTAGTAGGGGACCCATAGATGATATTATATACCAAATATTAAAGCTCTAAGCCTTGTATCTTCAGACAATAATTTTTTTAAATTTTTTACTATATGTACATAGTGAAAATCAATGACCCCTGGGGGTGGGGCCAATTTTGACACCAGAGGCAAAATTTGAACAACTTTGGTAGAGTACCTATAAATGATATCATTTAACAAAATTAATATTAAAGTTCTAAGCCTTGTACCTTCAGATAATAAGATTTTTTGATTTTTACTATATGTATATATTGGAAATCAATTACCCCCGTGGCAGGGGCAATTTTGACCCCAGGGCTTTAATTTGAACAATCTTGCTAGAGGTTCACTACACAATGTTTTATGCAAAATATCTTACCTCAAGCATTTGTCAATTGCTAGAAGAATTTTTTTTTAAAGTTTTTACTGTAAGTTTTTACAATATACATATAAAGAAAACCAATCGCAGATGCTGCGGTGGCATAAAAATTAATTTAAAAATAAGTTCTGCTATTTGTTATTTCTAATCGTTCAAACGTTGAAATTAACACTATACTACTATGTAAAACGTTCCAATATAATTTATTATATAACTTCTTCATTCTCATTGCCTTCAAATTATTCACGATGTCAAAAATGCATTTTTGAACAGCCAATTAAACATACATTACCTAAGTTCAGGTATCAATGTGTGAACGCCTACCTTAATTTTTTATTTCAGTATCCTCTTTCACTTACGTGATACCTTGGATTGTAGTACGAATGTTCAAGGACAACGAGCTGTAAGTTGTTCCGAATTAATTTAGTTTTTAGTTCAAGTCATGTTAATTTAATTGCCTGCTTATTTTATGTTGTTGTTTTTTTTGATCGGTAAAAACGTTGTTAATAGGTAATTTATTTGACAGTTTGTAGACATTTGCAAAACTGTTTTCTATAAAGGATTAAGATTTACTTATTCAAAATTGTAGTTTGCCTTAACAGATTCAAAATGATTTCTTCAATAAATTGTGTAAGGTGTTATATGGTTTTAATTGTTTTTCCTTTATTTCAAATATTTAGGTGTTGGAATCGCCAAAATACCGGTGGCTATTTTTGGATCATTAAGGCACCAATGCATATTTCTATTCTTGTAAGTTTGCTAACTCTTTCCTGCTTAAACACATTAAGACATCTCTCATCAATATTTATTATAAATTTACCATGTTTAACTCTTTTATGTCAGCCATAGCATAAATCATTAAAACAACTGCGTAGAATTATATACTCTTTCAATCTGACCAAAAATTCTAGTGATTTTACATTTCAATGGTTTGAATTTAAAAAGACATAAACTTCTTCAAGGATGGTAATACTTCGTGATTCAATTATATAGAACAATGAGTATACTTACTAAATTTCACAATGATTCACAATGATTTGATATTTTGTTTCTCTCTACAGATCAATTTTCTATTTTTCATCAATATTGTAAGAGTGCTATGTGTAAAGTCAAAGTTAAGCCGACATGTAAAAAGTGATGCAAAGTACTGGAGGTAAGACTACACAGAAAATAATTCCATGGAATTTCTTTCTTATAACATATGAATATCGGCGCCTTCTAAAACAATTGCAAATCCCTTTAGTGTATTAAATAACAAAAAAATATTTGTTTAGAATTTACAATACTTTTAAAACAATATTAATTCTATTCAAATAGTTAAATAGTCATTAAAAAATATCACTTTTTGTACGTGCATATATTTCAAATAAGATCATTTTTTTTTGCTAAATGGGGCAGTTTCATTTATTCCATATACCGGTGTAAAACGAATACAAACTAATATATATGAATAATAAAGAAAAGACATGTAATTTACATCTTGAGATTTTGCATATTATTCACAATTAGACAAACTTTTTCCCAATTAGATTTTTCAATTAATTAACAATCGTTGTCAACCAAGATAGCTATGAAATATGTAAATTATAAATTAAATTAGCAGTGAGAAATATGAAACAAAATCATAAAAAATCTATGTTCCAAAATCCTAGAACACGATACTTCTATTTACATATGTAATTATCATATATTTCAGGAAGACTGCCAAGTTTGTTTTGGTGCTTTTGCCACTATTTGGGGTGGTATATATTGCGTTTAACGCTTACCCGGTTGGTGTGTTTAGTATGGAAGCTGATTTCATGTATCTGTATTGTGAAATGTTTTATAATTCATTCCAAGTAAGTTATCTTCAGAATACAAGTAACATAATGTGATGTGAGTACATATTTGCAATAGATGATTATATATTTATAGTTACGTATGATTTGATTGAGTTATAAAATATATTATTCTTAAAGGAACTTGATATTAATGTTGAATGGAATAAATATATTATTTTGTTAATTTTGTACACGAGCCAAAATTAAAAACGCCTCATATTTATTTAAGCGAGATATTGTTAGAAAGAAAGAATCTACTTATAAGAAAAATACTATCAAGAATCAAAACATTACATTTATTTTTTTTTCAATTATTCGTTTCCTGTATTCCGCGATAAAACATTTTTGGGGTCATTTATAATTAATTATAATTTTGTATCAGTGCAGGTTCATATAAAGTATATAACATCAATTTACTTTATTGAGTTATACTAACAACAAATAGAGTCATATTTATAAAGTGAGGCATTGCAAAGATCCCTCACCTGTATAATTCTAAATATCTGATGTGTGGATTCAGAAAGAATTACACCACATCATTTTCTGGAAAAAGATACGCATAACACTGTTTTTGTTAAATCTATTAAGAAGGAATCTATCAATAAATAAAGCATATATTAAATAAATAAATTAAAAATGCTTTTTCATAGTATATTTTCTATGCCAGGAAAATGTATAACTACTTACATAGTTTGTTTGTTTCATTTTACGCCTTTCCCAACAGTATTTCAGTCATATAGGCGGGTAGTTTCCTAACCATCGTTCCTGGAGAGTTACATCAGTATTAGACTACCTTCCTCCGTGCTATTACATAGAATTCTAAGGAAAATATTGGTAAAATATGTGACAAATAAAATCAATACTCATCCGAGTCCGTATTTAACGATACAAATGATGTTTCTCTTTTTTTTCAGGGATTTGTTTTAGCTTTGTTGTTTTGCTTCCTTAACGAAGAGGTAACTATTCTCTTTTTTTACAATTAAATCCAGAAAAATGTTGGTCTTATCGGAGAGCACATGTGTATTTCTGTCATATTTCTTATAACTTCTTGAATGAGTTTCTCATTTTCACAAGCATGCCTATGTTGCTGATTTCTTATAATTTTCGTCTGTCGTTCTGTCTGAATAAAAATGATTTGAATCTAGGCTAAATTGTTTCATTTAAACGATTTTTGTTGGAAACATGAACTTAAATTATTTTATGAGACAAATTACATAATGTCATTAATACAATTCATACAATTATTGATATGAAATGTCTTTTTGAAAATTCTTACAAAGAATTAGATTCTAACTTTCCAAGGCTCAATGCTGGAAAAAGCCGAACAGTTCAGTTATATGTACTAGTAAATCTTTCTTTGTTATAATTACCAATAAACCTATAATCTTATCAAAAATTTATTATGTAGGTACAGAATGAAATACGGAGATGGTGTTTCAAACGCAGATTAAATTCATACAACACTCGTTCCATTGTACTCTCTTCTTGGCGTAAATCGTCACGGAGAATGTCACGTGATACGACACGTGATACCCGTATCAGCAGCGACTGCACTATCCACCCAAACGGCACATGTACTGATAAGTGCAAATTGAATAGTGTGTGCCATGAACATGCTACATGGCCACGGAAAAGTCGTGCAACAACAAAAGAGAAGTTCAATACATTATCATGGCAAAGTGAACATATTGACTGTGTAAAGGTTGAACCTCACAATTTTGGGGAGGGTGAGGTTTAAAAAGTTGTGTTTAAAGCAAATTGACCTGTACGTGAACAGGTTTTTGCTGCTACATGGCTATACATGTTTACATTTTTAACTGTGAGGCAAACCTTCTCAATTCTAAACCTTATAAATGATATGTTTATCTATGTTTTGAAAGCTTTAGGAAAGAAAAGTATCATTTAATGTTATTATTGTCCGATACGTTGATAATCATAATAAAGACTGTATAATTATTTTTAGTGATTTGATACTGTTAAATGTAATTACTACGTAAATGTAGTCTAAATCTAGCATCTTTAATAATCTCATATCAGCAAACTTATAAGTTAGGATAATTGTATCTTTTTCAAAAATAAATGTGATTTTGTATGACAACCACAAATGAAACTGCTATTCTTCAACTACATTCGTTGGAAAAGAATATAGTTGTTGATTCCTTAGCTATTTCATTAATCATTTAAACAGTTCCACAAAATTGTGATATTAAACTTCTCTTTGATAATATATTTTATAACATGTCAAAAAGAGCTGATTATTAATTAATACAATGGCATACATTTCATGTTTTTTTTTTCATTTTTACTATCTCCCTTATGTTATTTAGTTATAACTGTTATTTAAGATTAATTATGACGGAAGCGTCAGTTCGGCTCCCTGGACCTAAACAGTAGGATTTGAACAGAAAATTATCTGCTTGACAGGAAGGGAATATACAACTGGACCAACTTTTAAACCCTTGTTCTCCATTTTAATATAGAGCATTGTGACAGAAGACAAGTTTTCCGTTACCGCATTATTTATATACTTTTTGTTATATTTCTTACTATTCTTATAGAAATAGGTCCTTTTAAACAACCTTCATATATCATGTGTAAGAAAATATACCACGCACAAAGAGAATTGACAAAATTACTTAAATATTAAGAATTTTTGTAAGACACGTCAAACTATGTCAATATTCATAACAAAAATCCAACCAGGACACGCTCTTTTTATAAACAGTTTGTAGATTTCGACTGACTTTATATATATAGTAAAAACATTTTATCCTGACAGTATGGCGGTTGGAAAGCAAGTTTCAATAATTGCCTTTATGTTTATTTCTTATTTTTATTTAGATTATTTTTACTTATCATAACTTTCAATGTGCAAGCCAATATAAAATCAGTTTATACTATATAACAGCAATGCGTTGCAATAATTGCTTAGGTATAGAAGCATGACGGTTGATTAAAGTTTCAATGCACGCAGCAAGCGCTTTTAAAGGTATAAATTAAAAATACATGTATAATAGCATCATTTAAGAAATGACATAAACATTTGGCGCAAAAGAAATAATAAAATTTAGTATTTATACTGTAGTTTCCTTTATGCTTTGCCGATGTAAGGTATCACTATTGTATGCGCTTATCCAATATGATACATCCTAATTTTATCATAGAAAAAGATGGAATATTTTTCACGAAACATGATAAAATGCCACATATTTTCACGGGCCGGTGAGTGAAAATATGTGGCATTTTATCATGTTGAGTGAAAATATATACCATATTTCACGAAAAACGAAAAAATAACCTTTTTATTTAATTTCAATATCAAAGACAAATGGTGACAAACAGCCTTGCTTGCTACGCAACTGCAATTGTACAGCGCGCAGTAATATAAATATTGTCTTGTTTTGCACGCGATATTTAGCGATAAATTGTGACGTCACGTAAACAACTCTTTAAACGTCCGTACATCGTTAATGACTGAATTAAAGATATTGGTGTTCGGATTTATTTTCTTAGTAAGACCATTTTCTATCATTCTAGATAGTTCACAACAAAATTCAACAAAAAGTTGTTTTGTATTTATCAGAGTTTTCAAACAAAATGGCGAAAGAAATCCCTTAAAATAAATATGAGTTTTGACTCCGCCCACTTTCATATTTATTATTTATATTTCATTTTTATTTTCAAAAAATATGAAATATATTTGACTGATATAGCACCATATTTCATGGGTAAAATTAAATAACGGTACGTTATTTTTAGATAATAAATTATATATAAATTCATAATTGATGTTTGAAATGTGGAAGGTTTATTCAAATATTTTAAAATTTAATTACAGGAGCACTCGACTGAATTAAATATTAAACAGAAAGTTTCAAATGTCAACTGCAGGCAGACCCAACGACGAGGAATTCTCAAAACAAGATTATAAGCACTGTCAGGCAACAGTCCGAGTTGAATTATTGATCTTTTTGTTCGAATTCGTGATCCATATTGAGCGTATAAGCCTAGACTTTCAATTAATTTTGTTGAAGGTGGTATCGTTCTGAAATTTTCTTGGACGATTTACAATGAACAAGTCATGTAAATAGTTAAATTTGGCATATCCTGATATCAACGATCTTTTATTTGAATTGAAAAAAGGAAAGGAAAGAAAAACACACCTCTTTAATAGTCTAATGATATACGTTATAAATTATTAGCCTACTATTTGGAAGAATAACAAAGAAAAAAGTATAAGCCACGTAAGAAATCACTTTATTCAGACAGAATTTTGTACGAACATATAGCGGATATCCACCAACCCTTTGAAGTTTGGCATATTATATCTTTAGTCCGATAGCCAACTAAGTAAGTATTGTAAGTATTGTCTCGCGCTTTACTAATTTGGGGTAAAAAAGTGACAGCAGGACTATTTTTACCTTTATCATACCCACACCCTACTACCTTGTATAAGTGAAACTTTCCTCAACGCATTTAATTGTCATTTGGTGTCTGTAATTGATATTACAACTGACAAATGTTATTTTGGTTCATTGTGTAGTCCTATAAAACAATTATGCTTAATGTTGTTATTTGTTATTCATTATCTAAAATTACATTAGCACGCTTTCTGTCATTTATGTCACGTGACAATATGTGCCCATCGTGATCGATTCATAATCGTTTTCTACCAAGTAAATGTTAAATTTGTTCATATGTGAAACTATTAAAGAGTCTATTGCCTTACTGTTTCATAAACTGAAATAAAAGAGCACTTCATGAATGTTTACCCCAGAAATAGTTATATGTACCATGTTGATTGGCTTTATAGCTCATTAAGTATTGATGAGACACATTTACCACATACATGTACGTATGCTATCAGCAAAGTGGAAACACACATTTTTATTTTTTAATTTTAATTGAGCAACGACAACTTACTTGTAATATTAACTGTATTGCACACATGGAACGCGCATTTTAAATTAATTATATCAAATCGTCACGAGCTTCTACTCTGTGCCTGGATCGCATTGTTCTCTCCGCATGTGCTGAATTTTTATTTTTTCAAAACAACAAGATAAAAAAATGAAAAAGAAATCAGCAACAAATAAAGTTCAAACAAACAAAGAAACGGAAAAACAACTTAAAACAAAAATTATATATAAATGATTTTACACTAAAAAAATCAATGATTCCAAGTAAAGCAAGGACAAGCTTTAAAAGACCACTTGACATACAATAGCTGCCGGTTTCTTTTTGCCGCGCCAGTTTTTGGCAAATTCAACCCCTATTTTTACGCGCTTTAAAAAAATGAAAACTATCTTAAATTGTCATATTAACTAAATGGTTTAAAAGTTAATATGTTTTGTTTTTCTATCTTTAATACTTTTTTGTAAAAATGCATTGAAGGTTTGCATTTGCCATGGCAAAGTGTGTTTTGCCATGGCATTTCGGCATTTCGCCATGGCAAATAATTTGCCATGGCAAATTAGAATTGCCATGGCAAATAATTTGCCATGGCAAATTAGAATTGCCATGGCAAGATTTTTCCTACTTTTGCCATGGCAAATTTGCCATGGCAATTATTTTTTTAAAACATAACAAAACATTCTAAAACTTATCCTATGACATGTTATTGGTGCTATTGTTATTTTTTTATTGCAATCTCTAGTTTTTTTTCATTTTGCCATGGCAATTTTTTGCCATAGAAATGCCATGGCAAATTTCTGCCATGGCAAATTTGCCATGGCAATTCCATGGCAAAAATTTGCCATGGCAATTCAATGGCAAAAATTTGCCATGGCAAGTCCATGGCAATTACAAAAAAAATTGCCATGGCAATATATTATCAATAAAAAAAACAACATTTTTTCTTTGAATTTTTTTTTTTAATTATTAAATTGCTATCCAAAGGAAAATATAGTCAATTTTTTTAAAGTGTTTTAGTGTCATTAAAAAATGGTCTGTGGAATGTTTTAATTTTCAATTTTATTCTGATGGTACTATATTTACCAGGATTGGCAGGAGTGTAAGAATTAAGTGGCCCATCATCAAATCATACGGAATCAATCCGCGCTAAACTATCATTTGTTTAGGATATTAACCTCAATTTAAGAAGGAAATGTTCTAGTTGAAGCGAAAATGGAAAAGTTACCGCCCCTTAAAGAGTACTCATCATTTGCATTAAATCAAAACACGAAGGGGGCAGGGGACCTAAAAATGAACAATTTTGTTATTCAGTGTGGCTAGAAACACAATTCCAAATATTTCAAAATCTGTTTCACAGGCAGATAACCAGTTGCACAGCATTATTCAATGATTTATGACATACATTGAAGAAAATAATAGTTTGAATGCATTGCTCCTTAAAAAATGACTGACAGCAATTTATATTTACCCCGACCCATCCAAAATCACACCTAAAATATACCAATATGGGCAATCTTCATGAAGGTGCAGCATACTCTAGAATCCGCCCGATTCCTTAAAAAATATCACTTACACGCAGTGCAAGCTATGGCATTTTCAAAAATTTATCTTGTTTGGCGCCAACTGTCAAAGCTTGAATTTTAACTTTTTCACCTCCATTCGGAGAGTCACAAATACATACAAAGCTACCAAAATGCTTAGTTTCGGGTAAAAAAACAACAAAAATACTGCTCGTTTCCTACACACAAACGAGAAAGAATTACAATGAAAGAGAAATATCAGAAGTTTCCAGTACCTTCAAAACACCATGTCTGAGTTATTAAAACAATTGATCGGGTCCATCATTCGAATATGTTCCCTGTCCCCATATTTCCCGTCGATAATTTGTATATTTTTTTTCTGTAAAATATGATAAACAAAACCAACAAGGAAAGAAAGTATGTTTGCGGTGGTTACCTCGTCATGGAATTTCGTTAATTCGTTATACATATTGACAATGTAAGCAACGATTGATACAAGAATTAATATAGGGCCGGGAAATATATTTGAATATTCGAAATCGAACATCGAAAAACGAATACGAACATTCGAAAAACAGAAGAAATGCTGTATTTTTTGTACTTTCAAATTTCAATCAAGATCGTAAATTAAACCATTGACCTTTACTTGACCCGGTGTATATGTTTGTATAACGCGTGACATCGACTATTGCCAATTTACTGTGAGAAAAGTTGTGAGTATAGTTAATCAAAAGGGCAACCGTTTCACAGTTAATAATTTACTTGTTAAAAGTATATAATGTAAAATTTTCCGATTTTAATTATCTTATTTTATTGTTTTCTTTGCTATAATATCTAGGGGCGTGAGGGATGTTGCACTTGTTCATTATCCCTCATGTATAGACTCAATCAAACTGAGTCTGCAATTTTTCATGTAATTTTGTTGTGATTAATGCTTCCGGTGGATCACTATGTTTCCAGATATTTTTTTTCGATCAATCAATAATTGTCTTCAAATGTAAAAAGAAAAATGAATTTGCACGTATTAATCGGCGCGTTATGAAAGCACGGAAATGGTCATCCCTCAAGGCCAAAACACTTCAAACTTGAAAAATGTTGCAGACTTGGTTTGATTGACCCTGTTTATGGACGGTAATGTCAAGTGCAAACTACCGTCTACGCCCCCTGGCACCGTCTAAAGCAGAATTCAGCATTTTAACATGAAAGGGTGAAAATTTGAATTTAGAAACATCCGCAGATGTATTCAAACCGCGGGTATCATAGAACCTTCAATGTGACACAGAAGTGCCATTCCTTGAAAGGCGGAGTATTGTCCCCAAGTAATAATCAAAGGGCTGCAAGCTCTGTGGTATTTTCTGATCGTTGCTATCGAAATCGTACTGTATATCTGTATGTATTTTCCTGTATATCCTGACATCGCTAAAAATAGCATTTTAATTGATTAAAATCATATTTCATCGCGTACATGTATTGACAATTCTATAAGCCAACGCTACTTTTAAACTTTGAATGCGTTGTAATTTGTTTGATACTTGTAACAAAATATTTCTTTCTTTTACATGGCAAGTTTTAAGCTGTTTTGAGAACTACATTGCACATATATATATATATATATATATATATATATATATATATATAAAAAAACATGTGGACACAGAATCTAGTATAGCAATGTTTTGATCTCATCATATTTATTTACTGTCTTTTAGAAATAGTTCGGGCGCTCGGTTTACTAAGTATCAAAAAATGCCCCATCTTATATATTGATGAAAATTAACGGTGAATAGTACAAGGAGCGTAAAATTGGTAGGTATTGGTAGTTGGATATTCGATTTAATGGATATGTAGCAAAATAGATGTGCTCTTCAAGATTGATTCATGTTCGTCATGCGAAAAACTGCTGACCAGTTAAACTACTGAAAATTGCTGACCTCTTATTTTAGATAATTATATAGATAAAATTATGTATAGATGTAAATTTCTAGTACCATCGCACTATCGTATTGTCGCCATTGCATTATCGCACTGTCGGCATCGCATTATCGGCATCACACTATCGCATTGTCGCACTGTCGCCATCGCATTGTCGCCATCGCACTATCGCATTGTCGTCATCGCACTGTTGTATTGTCGTCGTTGTTCTATCGCACTGTCTTATTGTTGCCCTCTGGATTATAAAGTATAACTACGATGGCCCTAACGGTATTCCATAGTAATATGCATAGGTCACAGTCTGTACGTTGTTACCACTTTATCAACGTTTTCTTCGGAAACACACAAGCATCTGTCGCTGTACGTAGTACAAAGTCGATAGCATCATGCCTATGATCTTATTTTGAAAACAAAATCATGTTCCCATACAATGAGGGGGTGGGGTTGTTGAAAACTCCCGGATTTCACTCTCTGTAAGTGTAACAGCATATGAAACCTAATACCGGTACTGTTGAACTGTTGTTTGAATGTGAGGAAAATCGAAAAATCATACGCATCTTCTAGATGAAAGCATAACACATATTTGATTTTATATCGTTTATTTAATAGTGTTCGTGATGAAAATGCATGTCGAAATAAATTACTTATCTGTATAAATGTGCGTATACCGTAGCTAATCGCCTGCATTGATATATTTGAATCTACTGTGCGTTTCGGATAATTATTTAGTGGCACGGTGGTCAAGTCCACTTTAACGGTGTAAAACAGTTATCATGTTGTGTTTATTATCTTAAGTCAAGCAGGCTTGCCATATAAATTAAAATATCGACAAATTTACCAACTGGCGGCGTAACACAGTAGGTATAGTTGTGTGGTAAATTTTTAGTTACATATCAATGCAAGACAGCCAGGTTCGGTCCCAAATTGTTTTGTATAATTATCAATCGATTAAGAATTTCTTTTTTTCTTGTAAAGATTATTAGCGCTGTGTTATTTTCTATTAACTTCTCATTTCACTTTTGTTTTAAAATGTTGCTATATCTAGCAAGTTGGTGCAACCTGATACGGAATGCATACATGTACATAAATTGTTTCAACTATAGTTAAGTTGGCACGAAAAACTTGTGCACTGCAAAAGTACTACATTGTACTTATATATAATACACACTGCACAGAATAAAAATTATTATTTCCGGTATATATAAATTATTCGAAATTATAACAAAACTGCCTTTATATTCCAATTAATTTGCATCTCATGTAAAAATAAAAATAGGGAAAGAAAAAGGAAAAAAGGTTTGACAACTTGTGTGGCTCGAACTCATGATACAATTTAATTTGTATGGCATCCTAGTGACTTAACCAACTTTGAGACTTTTCAAATTCTATTTCTGATTTTGAATCATATTCACTTCTAAATACCCTGTTTTACCTATTCAGAAAAGGTTGTACACAAAAATTGCAACGTCACTCTCACATTATCATAGCGGCACAGTACATTAATTCTATCGAATCTAATCAGTTTAAGAATAAGTTCTCAACTGGATAACAACATTTATATCTGAAACAAATATTAGATATATGACACACATGTACTTTTATTGGGATTTCTTAAAAATAAATTCGGCCAAGTTGCACGAGACTGCACAATTTTTCAAGCGCCTCAGAGACAGAGAACGATGAAATCGTGCGTATTCTTTTATCCCGAAAAAGACCCTAACAGTTTGATAAGCAAACATTAGGTTCACTGACTAGATACTTATGTAGGGTTTCTTTCATAATATTCACAGTTTCTGCATAATACTTTATGATTATTTGACTGTGACATTTTCGTATCGTAGGTAAAACTATGATGGTTGATTTGTGCCATTCGTGTTTTCGCCCGCGACCCCACCAAGCTAGAATTAACAAGTTAAAACGGCGGGGTCGCGGGACGAAAACACGCTAATTAGCAAGAGCGCGGGGCGAAGTTTAATGAGCGAGACAAGATTTAAGAAATAAAACGGCCGGGCGCACAGCGAAAACACACATATTAGCGCCCCGCTAGTGTTTTCGCTACGCGCCCCCACCATTTTAACTTGTTATTTATCGACTTTTCGCTTGGCGGGGTCGTTGGACGAAAACACTCTTATTAGCAGAGGCAAAGTTTTATTTATTAAACTTCGCCCTGCGCCCTCGCTAATAAGCGTGTTTTCGTCCTGTGACCGCACCGTTTTATTTCTTAAATCTAGCTTCGCGCCCCCGTGTAGACCCCCTGTGAGTAAGAATAGAGTACCGCTCAAGCCGGTGCTAGGGGGGGGCGTGATGGATGTTGCACATATTCATTATCCCTCATGTACAGACTCAATCAAACCGAGTCTGAAGTTCTCGTGTAATTTTGTTGTGATTAATGCTTCCGAGGGATCACTTTGTCTCAAGATTTTTGAATTTTCAATTGTATATTTAATGTAGGAAAGATACGATAATTATTTTTTGCGGTGGTTCTCTGGTCATATAATTTCGTTGATTCGCATATTGAAAATGTAAGCAACGATTGATTCAATAATTATTATACTTACATATTCCAACGTCTGCATGATAATGAAGACATAGAGGGTGAAGGCAGTCCAAGTCAATATAAAAGACATGCGCATGCTTGAAATTGGGAGTATCCGTACCGTTCGGCTCGAAGTAAATCTGGATACCCGGGGTTCGAATCTCGGATGGTGAAAGTCATTTTCACTGTGATTCACGGTGCATATCCATATCGGTACCCTCTTTGCGAAATCTGCTGAAACGGTACCCTCTCTGAACATGCACAGGTCATTCTCTGCTAAAAACAAACCAGCGATGGATACCAATCCAGTAAAATTTCATTGTAATAAGGAAAGGAGGTATGTCACGTAGAAAAGATGTATACCACGGAACACTAGGATGTTTTATTTATGTACTGATTTGTCATGTGCCCGATTTTCATGTACTGCAACTTCACAATAAGCTACAAAAAATCGACATGTCTTGCTTCGCCCATCACCTCGACATATTTTTCGGGCTGAAATGAACCTGTGGCTTGATTATATATGCATCATACATATTTAATATGTTCATATACATATCATCTTCGGACAAATGGCAGTATATTGTCAAAAATAAATGTAAAATTCATAAAAACACCCTACTTTCGGTTTTGCAGCGGCACGGGCTACCTCTCTTCATTTGAATTTTTATATCACAGGTACCCTCTCATTATTGAACACATAGGTACCCTCAAAGCACGACATATGCTTTTATTTGCGTTAATCGTTAAGTATGTAATATTTACATAAAAGTAAAAAGTATTACATACACACTTAACGATTAACGCAAATAAAAGCATATGTCGTGCTTTGAGGGTACCTATGTGTTCAATAATGAGAGGGTACCTGTGATATAAAAATTCAAATGAAGAGAGGTAGCCCGTGCCGCTGCAAAACCGAAAGTAGGGTGTTTTTATGAATTTTACATTTATTTTTGACAATATACTGCCATTTGTCCGAAGATGATATGTATATGAACATATTAAATATGTATGATGCATATATAATCAAGCCACAGGTTCATTTCAGCCCGAAAAATATGTCGAGGTGATGGGCGAAGCAAGACATGTCGATTTTTTGTAGCTTATTGTGAAGTTGCAGTACATGAAAATCGGGCACATGACAAATCAGCACATAAATAAAACATCCTAGTGTTCCGTGGTATACATCTTTTCTACGTGACATACCTCCTTTCCTTATTACAATGAAATTTTACTGGATTGGTATCCATCGCTGGTTTGTTTTTAGCAGAGAATGACCTGTGCATGTTCACAGAGGGTACCGTTTCAGCAGATTTCGCAAAGAGGGTACCGATATGGATATGCACCGTGTGATTGATCGTACAATATTTCGAAGAGTACCTTTGCCCTAGCATGTACTGAAGTTATCAGCACGTTGCAATTTAGAGTGAATGCAACTACATGTAGTACTGCGAAGCTGCTTGACAGCCTGTCCAAGAAAATGTGGTGGCTGAAATGTGCTCTGGTAAATTAATTGTGACTTTCGTTGGTAAGGATGTTAAACCACCTATGTAATTATGGAATATGTTTTGAACATCTTAAATATTCTATCATGCTCTAGATGTTATGAATAATTAAAAAATCCTTGGAGACAGCAAGCTGATCAAGAAGCCAAGTGACTAACAGCATAATGTCCACACGTGATCCTATCTGATAACCGATTACATCTGTATTGTATATTCAGCATGGTAATAAAACACGAACAGTAACAAACAATGACAAACAGCTATATCAAAATATATCATAAAAATGTTTTGAGTAAATGAACACACAAAATCATCCAATGTTTTTGTTTCAAAGTTTATTTAGTTATAGTAATACAGGCATTCGAGTGGTTTGTTCCTATCCAGTTATTCATTTCTGCAATCGCGTCTTTGTTTAAAGATCCTGAAACTCATTTTTAAATCATAAATATGACGCTCAAGTAAAGATTTATCAACATTGTAAGTTCTAAACACCATGAATTCCGAATTTACATTTAATGAAAATAAAGGGGGGTAATTAGAAATTTATGTTCGATAAAGTCTGAGCAAAATGATTCAATAAGAAATGAATAAATATATTTTAATGATTATCTTTAATGCGTATTAGCATTTGTATTACATATTAAACATATTACCCGACATTTGGAAATTCATTTAGGAGAATAATTTGATACATAAATAAGATTTCATTTAAATATTGTTACATCCTTAATGACATTCAGGATCTTTAAAGATATTCATTTAAAGCTGCATTTTATAAATTTTAAAAACCTTTTGACATAAAAAGGGATACACGTTTACATCTTTCAAACGAAACATGCGAGATAGGTGTCTTTATCAGCTTTACAAGATATGTTTAATTATAAAATTGACGAAAAGTTTCAGATTGATCGAATTGCATCTGCGAGATGGACTATTTCCGTCCGTTGTAAGGAATAACCGGCGTCTTGTGGAGAAGTTAAAGGAGCAGCAACATTGTTCACTCGGGAATATAATAGTACTTTGTGCTATGTTTATAGCGTTTACTGTAACTTTTTTCTAAATATCTATTAGTAAAACTCTCTCCCTGTCTCTTTTGAACGGCAAATAGCAACATGGCCCAGTCTCTTCCACTATGAAGTGGCAATATAGTTGTTATTATTACTGGCCGGTATCCGAATGATTATTGTATAAAATTAATGCCTTGATATTTCAATATGAAAATGTGTTGATATATAATTATTTGGAATAAAACAATTTAAGTATTTTCTCTTAAGATATTTCAAAAGTTGTTACCTATAGGGTATATTATTTTCGTATATAATGAATTAAAGTGAATATAAATTTATTATGTTGCCGTGCGTGAATTGTTTACAAGGCAGATAAAACACGAGATAAAACACGGTTTTATATCTATCTTTTTTCTCGTGTTTAAGTATATGCTTCCTGGCATATTCAAATAGACTAATTTCTTATCTACATGTATTACTTAATGATACGCATGATCAACGGCACACTTGTTTATCGGATTGAATTATGTAATCGCTATCAGTATGAAATATCTTTAAATGTCTGTTCGCACTTAGTTAAAGATGACACTGATTAGATTACCATAATGAGCATTTTGCCGGGTTTTTTTTTATATAAAATAAATATTATTTATTAATACAGTAAAAGGTAAGTCATATGGGGCAACTAAATTCGATTTTTTTTTTACAAAGTAGGTGTCATATGTGTATTTCTTGCATGTTTGACGCTTTAGTATATTACTTCTGTTGATATACATGTGGATAATATCATTTAATGTATAAGAATATTGTTAATTGTTTCTATGCAATGCATTTACTAATAATTATTTCATGCGACCTTCCTCATTCACTTTAATATGCATAAATGCCTGGTTTTAGTGTATTTGGTTACATATCATTGTCTGTCATGATATTATGCTTTGATTGTCCTCGTAGACTTTCAGCGTAAGAAATTGAAAAATAAACTTGTCTTATCTTATCTATATTATTGTGAAGTAAGTTATGTTTATAATTATTTAATTTTTTATTCGTTTAAGAATAGCCTTCGTATTTTGTATATTATATGTGTTATTTTAACTGAACTTTATGTAAATTATTACGTTTACTTCTAATTTTATATTATAAAGTTAATATTAATGTGATCAAGATGTTATAAATGTTCCAGATTATAAGTGGTTTGGATTTAACAGGAAAGATATCCATGTACATGCCCCAAAGCCATCAGGAGGGGTAGGAATTTTAGTTAAAGAGAAACTGTTTGAAAATTATAATGTGGAAATAGTTGACAAAAGTTTTGACGGTATAATGAGCTTAAGCTTTCGTCATGCGACATCGGATTATAATTTTATGGTGTTTTCGTGCTACCTACCACCGGAGAACTCAACAAGGGGGAGAGACGCACAGACATTTTACGCTCATCTTCTTGGTCAAATCTATCTTAATAGTGAATGTGATGCTTTGTATATTTGTGCAGACTTTAATTCACGTTTAGGATCCCAATCAGATAAACTTACTGATATAGATCACTTACCAAAAAGGACTATAATAGACAAAGGTCTTAATCAGCATGGGCATGAGTTGAAAGATTTTTTAATTAAGTCAAAAATGTGTACCTTAAATGGACGTTTCTCGCCAAATAGTGATAATTACACTTCTGTGGCACGAAAAGGTAGGGCAGTTGTAGATTATATATGTGTCCCGTTAGACTGCTTTCATACCTGTAAATCTTTTGGA
>NW_026862921.1:0-18897 GCF_026571515.1 Ruditapes philippinarum | reverse complement strand
AATGTATGGCATGTGTAAATGACAGAAACATTAATTATACAAATGTCATTTACATTGATAACACACATCAATACCTATTATTGGACTAACACCTGTCAGACTGGCATGAGTCAAATTTCTTAAAGATTAAAGTCACTTTTACAACATGTTAATAGTAAATGATGACCGACAATGAAAATTACTATGAAACATGTGAACCAGTGTGATGTTGCCAACCTTTGATCAGGGCTGTTTTCACTCTTCCACTAATTGAGATGTAAATATGTTAGACTTAAATTAAGGGACCAAACATTCCTTTTGACTAAACAAGAGTCTCAGTAAGTCAAAATTTGACCTAAGCGGAGTTAAAGTACTAAGATTAAGAAGGAAATTTGAGGGGACTTTCGAAATTCTTCGACTAACGCGGAATTTTGAGTAAGGATATTTTGACTTATTGAGAGTCAACTTTAACCAAAGTCATAGCTTCAAAAATGATCTAAATATGTCATATTTGTTAACTTTTGTTAATGAATCAAACTTGCAACCTCTATGTTTACACAGGATCAAACTTTGAAGCCTCCACTTGGAACATGAATCTAGGTTAGATCTCTGATATTGTTTCAATTTTATTCTTTCCTCATTATAACATTAACAATCCATATTGTTCACAACATTAAAAGTACTTAAAATATGGGCCCAGACACATTTTGTAGAATTGGCAGATTCAGGTTAACATTGATGAATGACGTCAGCAGACAATCAATATGGCTTTCTTTTCATATGTTTCATGTTTCCAAGTAAAGTTTTACATTGTTCCATACCTCATTATATTACCTCTCATGTCTAGATTTTTGTTATTTGATTATAAAACATCAAGTTGTCTCTGTAGAGAGGAAAATTTTTTCATTTTATAATAGACTTGTCTATCAGACTTTTCTATATTTGATAGCATTTTAGACTGGTGCATGCAATTCTTGAGAAAAAAAAAATTAAAAAAAATCAATCTACCATTTTCATTAAAATTTTATAGAACTGAAAATTTCATCAAAGGACAAAATAGTGACTCCGTTCAATGGAAAAGTGTCACTTTTGCGAAGTTGTGGTTCAAGTTATATGAAGTCCTGTGGGGGCCGCTTGTCTACAACATGGATATATACTTACATTGATCATTATACAACTGTCAGTTCTATACTTCTATCAGTGTCTGTGTTGATTCAGTTTTAGACAAATCAGAAAATAGTCGAAAATGCTGAGACAAATACTTATGCACTTAACCAATAATGTCTATAGCAAATCTGCATTGGCTCAATGTCCATTTCACTGTTTTCTTAATTTCTCCAGTTTTAGCCCTTGCCCTGATGGATTTGTGAAATAGATCTGCCCAGCTTTGAATTTGGAACAGTCCTTTCACTGTAGTATGAAAATTAAAAAAAATTGAGCTACCATAGAGCCTGGTCAGACTGCATGGTAGTGCAAGTTGGTCATGCTCTATCCTGGTTGCAAAAGCTAAATGGGGTAGACTGTTTCAAGTAGTGTTTATTGTAATGTTGAATCTTTCTTTTCGTAACAGACGTAAAAAATTTTAGTAATGATGTTAAGTTATGAAAAATTTCATTAAAAATGATTTCTTGAGGTTATAAATCAGTACTGACTCAGGCCTTTTCATTGGTAAGTTAACATGTATGAAGATCAACAATGACCATGCCAATTGTCGGTTTTGTATATGGCTCTGTAGAGTTTGAATTTCATTTTGAATCCATTTTTCAAGTTGAAAAATAAAAAGTCTGTTTTGTCGTTTGATTGAGATCAAATCACCAGTTTTCTCTGTCTGCAATTCCAGTTATCTCAACATCTTAGTAACAAAATCATTATATAAGGCCTTTTTTGGTGAATTTGAATAATATAAATGAACCCAATATCACTTAATGAACCCAATTGTACTAAAGTCATACAAAAAGTACAACTTGTGTTGTTGTGCTATATGTACTTTTATAAACAAGGTTAATTGATACTTTGTTTCATTTACTATTTACTATACTGGAAATTGTATCAATGACCTTATTTCTAATGACAGATAATCACTGATTTGACATTTGTTATAAAAGATAAATTATTAATCAATTCACCTCGTCCTAGTGATGACAAAATATTACATTGCTGACGTAAATCCTGGAGTTAAATAAATTCCTATTGATACAGTTAAATGGAAATAGAAGTTTATTTAAATAAATATAAAAAGGTTTTATTGTTCACTAGATGAATTATTTTTAGAAAATAGTTCCCAGAACAAACATTCAATAATGAACTCTTTTGAGTTCAGATGTCGGTTGTACAATGTGAATGATAAATGATGTCATAAGCTTGTGGTGCACTTGTCCTGCTTTGACCTGCTGACTTCATTAAATGGACTTGCCCAGCTTCCATTTATGGAACAGTCCATTATTAATTTATAGGATATCCAGATAAAACTTGAAGTTGGTCACCCAACATTATAGAGTCTGTTAGATGGCAAGGACATGTGCACTGGCCTAGCTCTATACTTGGTGGCAAAGGCTAAATCACTTCCTGTTTCTGCAGGCAGGGTAAGGGTTACAACTTGTAAGGGATTGCAAATTAACAACTGGTAACTGCGTGGTCAGGGGCAAGCTGTTGTTTTCTTATGCAAGAAACTTTACATTCATTGGTTAGTACTGGTTGGTTCCAGAGTGTTTCAATAAGCTTATAGCTTCCAACACAATAAAATAAAATAATTTTGTATAAACTAAAATCACAAGCAACTTACTTGTATAAAGTCAGTAAGGCAGTCCTGGATCTGTTACTGCTTTTGCTAAAGGTGATTAAATTTGAAATTCTAAACAAATCAGTAATATTTCATTTCACTCAAGGTTGATGTGCACAAATTGGCAGGTGCTTCTTATTTATAAAAAACAAATTAAATCAAGCTTATTTTTATCCTAAAAATATCTAATGTGGAACAAAGGGAAACAAGTCTTTTTTAAAAGTTCCAAAAATTGTTTGGTTTTAAATTGTTATTTGGAGCTTTTTAAGATAGATCAAAGTGTTAAATTTTCTATGCCAATATTTCATTTCTGATCAAGTAATTACAAAAAAAAATCACTCTATTTTTCTCAGTTTAACATATCACAGCTATAATAATAGTGTATGATTTAAGTCCCCTAATGACACCACAATTGAGTTACTTCCCTTGGTTGGTCTTGTTAAGAAGCATTAATTGTTAGAAGCATTGTTTTAATATTTTGTTTATCAGTTTTCGTAATTGTTGCAGTTGTTTTATTTAATAAAAATTATATTGCTCATATAATATTGTATAAAGTAAATGTGAAAAATTTTCAAATAACACTTTCTGATTCTCATATTATAAATGGTTCTGTTAATTTTTATCTACATTAATATACATGTATAATAATATATTATTGGTTTTATTCATTCATCTCTACAGAAGTGCTAGATTTCAAATCAATTAATAAGGAAAAGCATTTAAAAAAAAACTTTTGTAGGATAATATCCTGTCTGAATATGGCAGAGTCATTGCCCTTTATATTGTAAAAAGCACACTCTTAAAATTCTAATATTTATTTTTTATTTGAAATAATGATTTACCTTTCAGGTGCAGTAATTTTTTGTTTTTAATATGTTTTCAGGTAAAATGGAATCCACAATAAAAATCGTTTCAAATCTTAATTCCTCAAAATCAATCTAATATTTCACAATGCTTACTGGACATGCATGTATCATATATAAATCTATGTATAACTATGTGGGACAGAATTATATATAAAATTTTAAAACTAAAGAAAAACTGTAATTAACTTTTGTATTTATTGACATACTCATGTGTTTTATCTATTTCACAGGTTGACAGAAATGAGAGCAAGCTTTTTATTTTATAGTTTTTTTTTTTTTATTTATTACATTCATTTGGTTTCAGATATACAAATAAAAGCTTCACAACATTACTTACTAGGTGTTGAATTTATAAAATTAATTTCATCTTGAAAGGATAAAATGGGACACTTAATCAAAAGGGCAGATAATCCTTAAAAAGATTTTGCCAAGTTGTACCTCTTGTATCCAGCTCTGAGAAAGGTGAAGCATGCTGTCTGCGGAAGATCCTGTTTTTACTTGTAACACTTGCGAGGTCAGGGTCGTTTTACAAGTAAATTGGATTGACTTTTTTCTGGACAATTTTTTCCTATACAAAGCGATTACCAGACTGGCACAATATGTGATATGTCATAATTTTGTCAAGAATGATTTCTTAATGCATGATTTGAAGGCTGCATCAGTCTGATAGGTTAATTCTCCATGGAAATCATCTTTACTGGCCTGTAAAACTGCTGTTGGCAATTCTTATGAACTATGGTTGCAAGAATGCTTGCGAGTCTTGCGAGGAGGCGTGTCTTGGGAGGAGGCGGGGAGATATAGGGAAGGGGCGGGACTCTGATGAAATATATAAATTTATTTAAATGCAGTATTAAATATTTTGGTAAACAGATTTTTTATGCCCCCATTTTGAAAAAAAGGGGGTATATTGCTTTGCACTTGTCGGTCCGTCGGTCCGTCCGTAGACCAAATGGTTTCCGAGTGATAACTAAAGAACCCTTAGGCCTAGGAACTTCAAACTTGGTATGGTGATTGGTCATGACCAGTAGATGACCCCTATTGATTTTGGGGTCAAGGGGTCAAAGGTCAAGGTCACATTGACCTTGAAAGCAAAAACGGTTTCCGATCAATAACTAAAGAACCTTAAGGCCTAGGAACTTCAAACTTGGTATTGGTGATTGGTCATGACCAGTAGATGACCCCCTATTGATTTTGGGGTCAAGGGGTCAAAGGTCAAGGTCACATTGACTTGAAAGCAAAAACGGTTTCCGATCAATAACTAAAGAACCTTAAGGCCTAGGAACTTCAAACTTGGTATGGTGATTAGTCATGACCAGTAGATGACCCCTATTGATTTTGGGGTCAAGGGGTCAAAGGTCAAGGTCACATTGACCTTAAAAGCAAAAACGGTTTCCGATCAATAACTAAAGAACCTTAAGGCCTAGGAACTTCAAACTTGGTATGGTGATTAGTCATGACCAGTAGATGACCCCTATTGATTTTGGGGGTCAAGGGGTCAAAGGTCAAGGTCACATTGACCTTAAAAGCAAAAAACGGTTTTCCGATCAATAACTAAAGAACCTTTAGGCCTAGGAACTTCAAACTTGGTATGGTGATTGGTCATGATAAGTAGATGACCCCTATTGATTTTGGGGTCAAGGGGTCAAAGGTCAAGGTCACATTGACCTTGAAAGCAAAAACGGTTTCCGATCAATAACTAAAGAACCTTAAGGCTAGAAACTTCAAACTTGGTATGGTGATTGGTCATGATCAGTAGATGACCCCTATTGATTTTGGGGTCAGGGGTCAAAGGTCAAGGTCACATTGACCTTGAAAGCAAAAAACGGTTTCCGATCAATAACTAAAGAACCTTAAGGCCTAGGAACTTCAAACTTGGTATGGTGATTGGTCATGACCAGTAGATGACCCCTATTGATTTTGGAGTCAAGGGGTCAAAGGTCAAGGTCACATTGACCTTGAAAGCAAAAACAGTTTCCGATCAATAACTAAAGAACCTTAAGGCCTAGGAACTTCAAACTTGGTATGGTGATTAGTCATGACCAGTAGATGACCCTATTGATTTTGGGGTCAAGGGGTCAAAAGGTCAAGGTCACATTGACCTTAAAAGCAAAAACGGTTTCCGATCAATAACTAAAGAACCTTAAGGCCTAGGAACTTCAAACTTGGTATGGTGATTAGTCATGACCAGTAGATGACCCCTATTGATTTTGGGGTCAAGGGGTCAAAGGTCAAGGTCACATTGACCTTAAAAGCAAAAACGGTTTCCGATCAATAACTAAAGAACCTTTAGGCCTAGGAACTTCAAACTTGGTATGGTGATTGGTCATGATAAGTAGATGACCCCTATTGATTTTGGGGTCAAGGGGTCAAAGGTCAAGGTCACATTGACCTTGTAAGCAAAAAACGGTTTCTGATCAATAACTAAAGAACCTTAAGGCCTAGAAAACTTCAAACTTGGTATGGTGATTGGTCATGATCAGTAGATGACCCCTATTGATTTTGGGGTCAAGGGGTCAAAGGTCAAGGTCACATTGACCTTGTAGGTAAAAACGGTTTCCGATCAATACCCTAAAGAACCTTAAGGCTTAGGAACATCAAAACTTGGTATGGTGATTGGTCATGATCAGTAGATGACCCTATTGATTTTGGGGTCAAGGGGTCAAAGGTCAAGGTCACATTGACCTTGTAGGTAAAAACGGTTTCCGATCAATAGCTAAAGAACCTTAAGGCCTAGGAACTTCAAACTTGGTATGGTGATTGGTCATGATCAGTAGATGACCCGTATAGATTTTGGGGGTCAAGGGGTCAAAGGTCAAGGTCACATTGACCTTTTAATTAAAAAACGGTTTCTGATCAATAACAAAAGAACCCTTAGGCCTAGGAACTTCAAACTTGGTATGCGTGATTGGTTATGACCAATCAGATGACCCCTATTGATTTTGGCGTTTAGGGGTCAAAGGTCAAGGTCACATTGACCTTGTAGGTAAAAACAGTTTCCGATCAATAATGAAAGAACCCTTAGGCCTAGGGACTTTAAACTTGAGATGGTGATTGGTCATGATCAGTAGATGACCCCTATTGATTTTGGGATCTAGGGGTCAAAGGTCAAGGTCACATTGACCTCTTAGGTAAAAACGGTTTCCGATCAATAACTAAAGAACCCTTAGGCCTAGGAACTTCAAACTTGGTATGGTGATTGGTCATGACCAGCAGATGACCCCTATTGATTTTGGGGTTAAGGGGTTAAAGGGCAAGGTCACATTGACCTTGTAGGTAAAAATGTTTTTCCAATCAATAACTTAAGAACCCTTATGCCTAGGAACTTCAAACTTGGTATGGTGATTGGTCATGACCAGCAGATGACCTATTGATTTTGGGCGTCAAGGGGCAAAGGTCAAGGTCACATTGACTTGTAGGTAAAAACGGTTTCCGATCAATTAACTAAAAACGCTTAGGCCTAGGAACTTCAAACTTTGTGTGATGATTGGTCATGACCAGCAGATGACCCCTATTGAGTTTAGGTGAAGGGGTCAAAGGTCAAGGTCACATTGACCTTTTAAGTAAAAACGGTTTTCTGATCAATAACTTAAGAACGCTTAGGCCTAGGAACTTCAAACTTGGTATGGTGATTTGTCATGACCAGCAGATTACTCCTATTGATTTTTGGGATCAAGGGGTCAAAGGTCAAGTGACAATGACCTTGTAAGTAAAAACGGTTTCTGATCAATAACTAAAGAAACGCTTCGCCTAGAACTTCAAACTTGGCATGGTGATTGGTCATGACCAAGCAGATGACCCCTATTGATTTGGGGTCAAAGGTCAAGGTCACATTGACCTTGTATGTTTAAAACGGTTCCGATCAATAATAAGAGAACCCTTAGGGCTAAGAACTTCAAACTTGGCATGGTGATTGGTCATGACCAGCAGATGACCCCTATTGATTTTGGGGTCAGGGGTCAAAGGTCAAGGTCACATTGACCTTGTAGGTAAAAACGGTTTCTGATCAATTTACTAAAAACGCCTAGGCCTAGGAAACTTCAAACTTTGTATGATGATTGGTCGTGACCAGCAGATGACCCCTATTGAGTTTTGGGTCAAGGGGTCAAAGGTCAAGGTCATGACCAGTAGATACTTTATAACCCTTATTAATTGTTTGATCACTGGGTCAGAAGTCATGCATAATAACCTTATCACATGACTAATTGGCTGCTGATAGGGGGCATACATGTTTTACAAACATATCTTGTTTACTCTTTAAATGAAAGACCTGTGTTTTTTTCTGCATTTTTCAGCACCTTAAAAAAAATGTCAGCATATATACAATTATCTATCTAGACTACAAATGGTCACTTTTTGTATGTTTTTTTTCCTCATTTCCACGCTGATAATGTCACTGCATGATCTAATCATTGTAAGTAATTACGAACAAGTACTCTTAACATTTTTAGCTGAACAAACTGATAATTTTAGCCAATCGATTTTCTCTCGTCAACCCGCTGGGTAATTTTTGGACACAGACTTTGTCCTTTAGTACAAAACATTGTCTACAGTAATTATGCGAAGAAGATTTCCGTAAGTTCCTTGTCAATTTTTTTTATTGAATCCTTATCTCAGAAGATTTGGTTGTCTCCTACCAGTCAATACGGTCATGTAATGGGTTCCAACTGCGTTTGACATGTCAACAAGAAATATCTTGACTTACTCAACAATAAGGTTGTTGTTCTTCATTAATATTGAACAAGTTGCTCTATTAGATTGTCTATTTTTAGATGTTAATTTGTTTTCTTCTCTTACTAAAGCAAGAATTTCAAGATAACAAGTGAAAAAAAGATTTCATTTTTTGTGTCGCCTCTACGGAGTAGTGGCGACATATAGGGATCACTTCTCCGTCGTCTGTCTGTCCGTCTGTCTGTCTGTCCATCCGTCCGTCACAAAACTTGTCCGGACTACTCCTCATAAACTACTGGTGCAATTTCATCCAAACTTTACAGGAATGATCAGTACCAAGTCTAGTTGTGCATATTGTCAGCATTTTCCGGTTCAATGATTTTTGTCAGAGTTATGGCCCTTTAATAATTTTTCATTTTAAAGTTTGTCCGGACTACTTCTCTTATACCACTAATGCAATTTCAATGAAACTTAACAGGATTGATCTGTAGCTCAAGTCCTTGCGCATATTGCAAGGGTTTTCAGGTTGAATGATTTTTGGGTGAGTTATGGCCCTTTGATAAAAAGGTTTCGTTTTCTGTGTGTTGCCAGATACACAAAAGCTTGTCCGGACTACTCCTCATAAACTACAGGTGCAATTTCATCCAAACTTTACAGGAATGATCAGTACCAAGTCTAGTTGTGCATATTGTCAGCATTTTCCGGTTCAATGATTTTTGTTTGAGTTATGCCCTTTAATAATTTTTTATTTTTAAAGTTTGTCCGGACTACTTCTCTTATACCACTAATGCAATTTCAATGAAACTTAACAGGATTGATCTGTAGCTCAAGTCCTTGCGCATATTGCACGGGTTTTCCGGTTGAATGATTTTTGGCCGAGTTATGGCCCTTTGATAAAAAGGTGTTTTTTTTCTGTGTGTTGCCAGATACGCAAAAGCTTGTCCGGACTACTCCTCATAAACTACTGGTGCAATTTTATCCAAACTTTACAGGAATAATCAGTACCAAGTCTAGTTGTGCACTGTCCGTCTGTCTGTCTGTCTGTCCGTCTGTCACAAAATTTGTCTTAACATGAAATTGGCCATCATGAGGCGACACATGTGATTACTGATCGCTCTTGTCTGTTTTAAAAATTTACTATTTAAACTTTTATAAATATTTAGACATGAGACATTGAACTTATGGATTTCCAATTAGTCGAAATAAAAATTTAAACATGATCTTGGTCAGAATCAAATTAAGTGAGTTGGATGTTTATAAAAAATAGAAAAAAATCATTTGACTGAAATAAGAGTTCAACGATTTTAAAATTTTCACAGGAAAGACGGAGGATTTTTTCTTTACCCTATAGCCTGCATGTGGCAAAAAATTCTACCTCTGCCTACCAGTGCACTAGACCTAGATCAGTTATGTTCACTAATCAGTCTTATTTTGAAATTTTCCCTTGAAATGTCAAGATTATAACATGGACAAGTCAATTTAAAATATTTAGCGGGTAAAGGTTACTTGATAAAAAGAATCAATTCCTTATAATTATAAATCAGCCTTATATTAATGTCTTCTCCTACACTAAAATAAGTGGAGACATTATTTTGACATTTTAGAAGAAGATGATGAGTGGGGGTTTTTTAGGGGGGGGGGATTAAAACTGGTATATAATGACAGCAGAGATATATTGATTTTACAATTAGCCCAATGATCGCAGTTAGTGATCGTTAGTGATCGTATGTAACAAGTTAGAAAGATGCTGGCAAACAGCTTATAATGAGAGAGTGGTATTGGATTCCCCACATTTATGTAAAATAATGCAAAATAATCCAATATTACCATGTGATATTTTTATATTAACTGTCGACAGGCTCATTCATCATAGAGCTCTTGAAAGCTGGAAATAATTGTTTCTCCCTGAAGGCATTTTTTTTTCTTGATATAATTTGTCATCCCCTCCCATATCTTGAAATTTTATGTGAAAATCTTTTATATATACTCCGCTTATAACGCTTATAACGATATTCAGGGGACTGCAGAATTCATAGCGTTTTATCCACATATCGTCATATCCTAGAGGCAACCAATTTGGGAAAAAAGAGTAAGGACCATGGCAATTGCATCAATATAAGTGGTATATAGTTATAAACGATATCGTCTCCCTTCTTTTGAAATATTGCAAGAAATTATTTTGAATAATAGGTTAAGAGATTTCAGTAAGAAATATAAAAGTTGATCTACCAATTACATCAGGACTGCATGGATTGGCTGGCCTTGCAAAAGTTAATCATGTCCGGTTATAGCAGGGTAAAGGTTGAAACTAATTAAGCTACTGAAATACTGTCAAGGTGGCAGTGGCATTAAATTTTAAAAAAACTTTAACCCTTAATCTGCTGAATTTCTTTAATTGACTTGTCCATCTTCCATTTTTGGAATTGTCTGTTACCAATTTTGAGGGTTATCAAGAAAAGGTACTGTCCATTACAACTTTGTGCAAAAAAGAAAATTTTGAAGCTGGATGCTAAACACGGCCTTAAGATGTAGAAATGAATCAATTTGAGAAATGTATAATTATCAAAAAAAAAATCAGTGAACATTTTAGCTTACTGTTTAATGACAAAAGAGGCAATATTATAGTTGGAAATATATATTTCATTTTATTATTAAATCTTTATTTAACATAAAGTATTTTGTGTAATTTTGAAATGATTTATTTACCAATTTAGAAAAATATTTTTCCTTTATATTATTGAAATGAAAAATAATAAAAAATAATATGTAATATGTAAAAAATAATTATGTAACAAAAACATTTTTTTATCATAAGAAATAGAAGTTCTCAAAATGATTTTTAAAAAAACAACAACATTGTAAACATTATTTTTAGCTCACCTGAGCATATGCTCAGGGTGAGCTATTAGGATCACTCTTCGTCCGTCGTCCGTCGTCCGTCGTACGTCGTCCGTCGTACGTTGTCCGTTCACACTTTTCAAACGACATCTCCTCTGAAACCATAAGGCAGATCATAATGAAACTTCACAGGGATGTTCCTTGTGTGAAGCCTTAACAAAGTTGTTCAAAGAATTCCATTCCATGCAGAACTCTGGTTGCCATGGCAACCAAAAGAAAAAACTTTAAACATCTTCTTCTAGAAAACCCAAAGAGCTAGAGCTTAGATATTTGGTATGAAACATCTTCTAGTAAGTGTCTACCAAGATTGTTCAAATAAAAGCCCTGGGGTCAAAATTGGCCCCGCCCCAGGGGGTCATTGATTTTCCCTATATGCATATAGTAAAAACTTTAAAAAAATCTTCTTTTAAAGAACCCAAAGAGCTAGACCTAAGATATTAAGCATGAAACATCTTCTAAGGAGTGTCTACCAAGATTGTTCAAATAAAAGCCCTGGGGTCAAAATTGGCCCCGCCCCAGGGGGTCATTGATTTTCCTTATATGCATATAGTAAAAACTTAAAAAAATCTTCTTCTAAAAAACCCAAAGAGCTAGAGCTTAGATGTTTGGCATTAAACATGTTCTAATGGATGTCTACCAAGTTTGTTCAAATAAAAGCCCTGGGGTCAAAATTGGCCCCGCCCCAGGGGGTCATTGATTTTCCCTATATGCATATAGTAAAAACATAAAAAAATCTTCTCTTAAAGAACCCAAAGAGCTAGAGCTGAGATATTAAGCATGAAACATCTTCTTATCAGTGTCTACCAAGTTTGTTCAAATAAAAGCCCTGGGGTCAAAATTGGCCCCGCCCCAGGGGGTCGTTGATTTTCCCTATATGCATATAGTAAAAACTATAAATATCTTCTTTTAAAGAACCAAAAGAGCTAGACCTAAGATATTAAGCATGAAACATGTCTACCAAGATTGTTCAAATAAACGCCCTGGGGTCAAAATTGGCCCCGCCCCAGGGGGTCATTGATTTTTCCTATATGCATATAGTAAAAACTTAAAAAAATCTTCTTTAAAAGAACCCAAAGAGCTAGACCTAAGATATTAAGCATGAAACATCTTCTAATAAGTGTCTACCAAGATTGTTCAAATAAAAGCCCTGGGGTCAAAATTGGCCCAGCCCCAGGGGGTCATTGATTTTCCCTATATGCATATAGTAAAAACTTAAAAAAATCTTCTTCTAAAAAACCCAAAGAGCTAGAGCTTAGATATTTGGGGTAAAACATGTTCTAATGGATGTCTACCAAGTTTGTTCAAATAAAAGCCCTGGGGTCAAAATTGGCCCAGCCCCAGGGGGTCATTGATTTTCCCTATATGCATATAGTAAAAACTTTAAAAAATCTTCTCTTCAAGAACCCAAAGAGCTAGAGCTAAAATATTAAGCATGAAACATCTTCTTATTAGTGTCTACCAAGTTTGTTCAAATAAAAGCCCTGGGGTCAAAATTGGCCCCTCCCCAGGGGGTCATTGATTTTCCCTATATGCATATAGTAAAAACTTTAAAAAAATTCTTTTAAAGAACCCAAAGAGCTAGATCTAAGATATTTAGCATGAAACATGTTCTAATGGGTGTCTACCAAATTTGTTTAAATAAAAGCCCTGGGGTCAAAATTGGCCCTGTCCCAGGGGTCATTGATTTTCCCTATACACATAGAGTAAAAAGTTAAAAATCTTTTATTAAAGAACCCAAAGAGCTAGAGCTAAAATATTAAGCATGAAACATGTTCTAATGGATGTTTACCAAGTTTGTTCAAATAAAAGCCCTTGGATCAAAATTGGCCCTGCCAAGGAGAGGGGGGGGGGGCAAAAGTCATTGTTATTCATTATTTGTGTATAGTAAAAACTTAACATCATGAAATATCTTCTAATGGGTGTCTTCCAAGTTTGTTCAAATAAAAGCCCTTTGGTTTAAACTGGCCCGGCCCTTGGGGCCTATGTTCAGGTGAGCGACCCCAGGGCCATCATGGCCCTCTTGTTTTTATACAAAGCTAGTACGTTCAAGCAATTTTCTTCTAAAAATAATTTTCCATTTAAAATTGTCTGTCTCTTCAACAACTGATATTTGCGATACAGTGATCGTTGTCATATCATGGTTTCCTTCGCAATTAAGATTCTCCGGTCACAGTGCAGTTTCAGATCTGTATTGATCGGGACTCCCGACTGCCAAATGCGTTTTCTTCATTCGCCAATAGAAAATATCGAGAACTGTTTGACAATTTATCATGTTTTATAACTAGATAGTTAAATACAAAAATTGTATCTATAGATGATTGATTTCATAAAATGAGTAGGCTTTTTGAAGTTGGTAATAAGATTGCCTTGACAGAAAACTAGAATCAATATTGATTGGACGGGGGGAATTATGTGCCGGACTGGATAGCTTCAGTGCCGTAATTTGTCATACCATACCGTTTGGTGTTAACTATATATTTGGAATTATATAGGAAGGAAATTGTGTAAAAACCAATAATGTATTGATAAACATTCATGGAATGGGAAAGGAATTTGAATATATACTATATCTATAGATTTATGATACTTGGAATATAATGGTGCTGGCTCTATTATCAGTATCTTAGGAAAATTTGTCGCAAAAAATTTAACGGGGGAGAATTTAACAGAAAAAATCGGTGTAGACATATATACAAGGGTTTCATTTCACTAATGGTTTAAATTGAGAAGATATGAAGTTGCTAATGAGTTATAATATGTACATTAGCAAGCAACTACATCTGATTTATAGGCATATTAACAGAGAAATTAAAATCCATATATCCATTTTGGATTTGAGATTATTTTAAATGTCGATATTTGAGTTGAATTATAAATTATTTTAAGATGATTGAAGTGCATGTAACTTGTGTTAAAAATAAGGACGTAAACAGATGGACCCAAGACCTGTTTAGAAGGATTTTTTTTTTTTTGTAATTCTGAAGGAAAGTAGTGTACTCTGTATTTCAAGATGTGATTTTTAAATAGTTTTGATAAAAAGTAAATAGACAGCAATGCAGAAACTTGTTCAATACCTAACACCTAGTTTCAAAAGTAATGGCTGTAATGTTGTGAAGCTTTCCAAGCGTGAGCGAAAACGTGGCCGAGACAAAAGCCGGGACCGGAAGAAAACTGGTGCAGCAAGTACGCATACAGAACGTCATGACGAGGATTATAGTTTTTCTGATTATTTTCATTCCAGGCATGCCGAGGATCTTATAGTTACACCATTTGCTCAAGTATTAGCAAGTTTACGCAGTGTACGCAATAACTACATCACTTTAACCAATGTACAGGCCTCTAGAGAAAGGTACGTACCCCACCCACTTTTTTCTTACCTTGTTTTAGTATCAAATAGGATTTCCGTCATCTTATATCTGACAATGTAAAGTATATGAAATAATGTACAGTGTAAGATATATATATACTATAGGGCTTTGGTTAAAATTTCAGACCTACAGATTACTATCCGGACCCTTCATCCATACCCTCATATAATTGACCCCATTAGATTAATGTCATGACCTCAGACTTGGGTACCAAATAAAGCGACAATCACCAATTTAACAGATTCACTATGGGCACAAAAATTTGTGCAATTTTTTCCTTAACAAATGACTACATGGAAAAACATTAAAGAATCCAAAGTCTCCTGCAGGATTTGAACCCACAGCAATGAGGTGCAAGTGGTTTGAAGTCAAGGACCGTAATTTCTCGGCCACAGATGCCCCTTATTTTCGAACACTTCATTATCAGTTATAAATTGAGATAATAATCTTGTTAGTGTTAGTAAGTAAGTAGAGCCCGGTCATACTGTATGAATGTGCTGGCTGATCAGTTGCTTTATACTGCTGGCAAAAACTAATCATCTTTGGTTCCCATAACATTGGCATCAAAGATTATCTTTTTGAGCAGTACTAATCTCCCTACCAGCATTATTATTTTATCAGTATATTCTATACCAACAATATTCCATACCAGAAATATTTTATATTATTACCTGATACCTTATATAAATGTAATTTGTTATTATTTACTGTTTTCTGAAATTCTAAAAACGTCAATGTTCGCGAACTGTTGACCGGTCAATAGTTTTGACTGTTTCCCTCGGGTGCTCTGACGTCATCGACGTCATAGAGGATTCCCACTTGAAGCGTCTATCGATCTTGATCATAAACCAGACGTGACGTGACATAGATAAAATATTAAGTTTAATTATTAACATATGTGCAAAACCATTTTCCTTCTGTAAGTACTGTTAAAACAGTAGTTGATCAGGTAATAAAACAGTTATTTCATGCGTGATTTTGGGAACAGTCAAACAGTTGTCCCTCGGTGTCGGGGATAGTGTTTTGAACTGTTGCCCTTGGCCTACAGCCTTGGGCAACAGTTCAAAACACTACCCCCTCCACCTCGGGCCAACAGTTTGACTGTTCCCAAATCACATATGAAATAACTGTATACCAGCAATATAACTACAGTTCAGGCCCTGAGTTGGGCGCCAAATGTCACAAGGTTGGAAATGTGCAGTCTGACCGGGACATAAACTGATCACTTTTGAAATACCATACCAAGGCCTTCTCAACCAAGCTATCTGGGCACTTACACATTCTCTCTCTCTCTCTTAATAAGTAACAGTTTTAAACCATAACCATTATATATATAATTTAATTTCAATAATTTACTTTCTTGTATCTTGGCATCCATATCTATTTTGCGTTTTATTGCTGCTTTCTCTTCTACGACTTCTAGAAAATTTGCGTCATATTTGATTCCCTTTGGCCATTTAACTTCATCATATCTTTTAAGTTACCTCGGCTGTTCTCTTGAATTGCCTAATAAATACTCAATACTTAAAATATATGATTTAATAATACAATAAATAATTTTCCATATTTTGTTATTGTGAAAATAATTGTATTTACAGGAAATTCAATTCAGTTTTGCACATCTTATTGAATACTGACTTATGAGTTATTGTGTATAGTAACCCTAATAATGTACTTGTACTAAAGTTGATAAGCTTTTGCCGCGACTGATACAGGAATAGTCCAGTCTGTTCATCCATGGAGTCTGACCAGGTTCTATACTGCTTGCTGACTAACTTTTAAGTTTTCATTTTGAATTCCAAAAGTTGATAACTGACAGTCCTTTAAATGGAAGCTGGACAAGTCTTATTTAAGAAATTCACAAGTTAAGGGATAAGCTTGCGTTCTTTATAACTTGAATTGTTAAGACAATAATTGTATAATAAGGTATTGCCAAGATTTGACAACAGACCATCTATCTCTCTTGTATGGAATAATTCTTGGCAGAGTTCATACCCCCCAAAATTAGGGGAAAGTAATCTTAAATTTAGTTTAATGACCTTAACAACTTATGGCAACAGAGCAGTTGAGCACCCAGTACACCAACCCCATACCAGAAATTACTTACTGGGGAAGGTATTAACTGTTGTGTTTGATCTGAAATCAGTACTCTTATATTCAATGACATTGTTCAAACTTGGGGGACAACCTTAAGTTTGGAACTATTTTTTTTGTGGTGGAAGGAACTATTTACAAGGTGAAATATGTGGAAACAGTTCTGTCATGAAGCTTGCTATAATATATTTCCTGGATATTTAAATTAGCCTTGTTTGTCTGAATGTCTAGGCTAACAATTTCTGGACTGAAAATAAGAAATGGTGTAAATCAATAAGTGAACAATACTTTCTTGAGAATATATTAGTGGTCTGATACCACAATAGTGTTTCCACGTCTTTCCTTCCTGACCATTGTCTACATCCTGTGCTGTGATTATTTTGGATAGATTTTTATCTTCTACTTTCTACTTGATCTATATGCAGAATTAAGATGTAAAAGTATTTGTATATTACCATGGGCATGATGGTCACAATTATTTAAAATTTTCCCCTTTTTGCAGACATTGACATAGTACAACATATACGAGGGATGTCCGGAAAGTTCATATTCATCTTCTACATTTTTTATTGTATAACAATACATACGCTGTACAAATTTTGTCAGCATAAATATACATATCTAGCGAACACATTTATCAAAAATTATTGAACTGTGACTAACGTTTGTATTTCAACAATATTTACATACAACATATATACATCGTCATGGAGCACTTTGACAGCGTCAACGGCGTCAATTTAACGTCATGTTTACCAACTATTCAATTTCTTTCGATTTCCATAGCCATGGTACCTGTCTGGCGTATACTTAATACGTGTAATATTCCTTTGCTATTACTTCATGAATTTCATATTTAAAATTATTATTTAAAATCAAAGATGTCACTGGTTCCCATACAGTGTGTGAGATGTCTGCCTTTTTCAAAAATTGTAACGCAATCTACAATATTTCGGCCATGCTACTTTTGGTCGTCTGGAGCTTTTCTTATACGACATCCTGTCATCACCCCTTCTTAATCGTGTTTGACATTTAAACACAAGTTGCCTTTAACATTTTATGGTCGATTTTGTTTTTAAAAGTAAAGATTATAATCTCAGTTGGCGCCATATTAGCGTTGCTATGAAGTTAAATATCATTACGTTGCTCGTCCGTGAATTTGACGTCATTTTTGCAACACAAAATTTACGCAACTTCATTGCCTATAATCGTCTTTTACAAGCTGTTTGTTTACGTATGACGTCATAATTTACACTAAATATCATGTAATAGTATCTTATAATGCCACAAAATTAAAAAGAGAGATTGCGTTAAAATTACAACTTTTAGCAACTTATTATTCGAGTAGCTATCTTTATGAAATCAAAGTGCTCCGTGATTCGTTGATCATGTTGCCATAGTGATCGGCGCTTTACAGATATTTATTTTACCATGTCTTTTAATTTAGAAATATGTAGCAAATAAATATTTTTGCAAAATATTCAATCATCATATTGATATGACTGTTTATAATAATTGTATAGCCTTGTCTACGAACTTTCCGGACAGCCCTCGTACTTTATGTAGCACCCAAGATGAACTATATGTACCTCCTAGGTGTCCTAACTAGCAATCAAAATAGTGGAATAAGGAATAATGAGAGACAGGAATATCATCACCTTTCTGCAATAACGGGTTAACTCCTTAAATAATTTAATAGGAGTTACCCTGTTTCTGCACTAAGGTGACAATATGGGATGGGTCAAACCCACAAGGTCCTGATGAAGGGTTTATAATTGTGTTACTTGCATTCCTACACCACTCTGTATCCTCAATGACTGATACCATGAGCAATCGTACCTTACCTTTACAGTCACCTTGTGAGTGAACTGTGGCATCCATAAGGTTGATTAATTATGAATATATAAACATAATTTAGAGTTTTATACACTTACCATACTTATATACTGAATAACAGTGCATATTTTACCCTTTATTGGTCATTTTTTCCCCAAGATTTCTATAAAACCAAAATGATTAACATTGTACATTTATGCACAATTTAATGCAACTTAATTAATTAATACATGCTTTGTTTTATAGATGTCCTGGTAGCTGTCAATCATTCTCAATAACTGATTATGACAAAGTGTGTTTTATACTAGAGAAATATATGTAATTATATACAAAAAGTGGTTAATACTGATATAATGGTATGATACATATTATGTAATAAAAATTAATTACATGATAATTGTATAGTACA